>NW_028151916.1:0-132697 GCF_964638095.1 Poromitra crassiceps | reverse complement strand
GGTGTGGAAAAATTGGTGAACTGAGATCCCTTTTGCCCACTTCTGTGCCCCTCCTGGCAATAACTGCAACAGCCTCCAAAGCCATGAGACAGAAGCTGAGGAAAAATCTTGGAATGCAACAATGTTTAGAGCTTGTTAAAAGCCCGAGCAGGGACAACATCAGACTTGCTACCAAAAAAGTCTCCTCTGATCCAGCCAACACTTTTGCCTGGCTTTGCAGGGAGCTGGAAAGCCAGGGGCCCACAACAGAAAAGGTGGTAATATACTGCAAGAGTATAGCAGAGTGCTCACTGTTGTACTCTGATGTTTTCAAACTTACATTGGGGAAGCATGCATGTTATCCAGTAGGTGCCAAAGATGTTTCAGCAAATAGACTGGTGGACATGTATCATTCAGAGACACCAGAAGACGTCAAACTGCATATACTGAACTCGCTCAAAGACCCATTGTCTGTTCTCAGAGTTGTAATTGCGACTACAGCACTCGGAATGGGTGTTGATTTTAAGGGTGTCAACCATGTTGTCAACTATGGGCCCCCAAGAAACATTGAGGCCTACATGCAAGCCTTTGAGGGCAGGGCGAGATGGGTGTCAGGCACATTCAGTTATCTTATACCACGGCAGACAGCTACAAGGCTTATCGGATGAAATGCTCCAGTATGTCTCTGAAAGAAAACGGTGCATGAGAGTCAAACTGCTGCAGCTGTTTGATGGTGAGAAAACAAAGCCTCTTGAACCCAAACATGCATGTTGTAGCTCCTGTGCATTATATTGTGACTGTCTCGATACCTGTGATGGACGTGCAAGTCCACTAGAGAAACATGCAGGGGATGGGCTTGTAAAAGAAAGAACTGTTACAGATGAACAGAGAAACATTCTTCAGGAATGCTTAGAGAGCATAACACATGACATGCCGCAGCAAGGTGTTTTTGGAGCAGTCTCTGTTTATTCCACTCAACAAGCTGAAAGCCACACAGGAGCACATATTGTCAAAGAAGTGCTTGAGTCAAGCAACAGACTTTTCACATTGGTGGATGTATTTTGCAATGTGCAAGTTTTTAAGGTTGCTGAGGCACAGGCGATATTGAACATTGTGTCACAGGTGTTCGGAGATACAGAGGAGGAACACTTTGAGGAGGAGGACAGCTTGAGTGGTCTTGATGTATTTGGAAACATGACATTGTTTTAAAAAGGCTTCTCAGTGCTCCACGACTAGTCACGGTTTCCACATACTTTTTGTTAGTAAATAGTTTTTACACAGCACAGTTGAGAAGTGTTAACACAAGCAAGCCTCTCTTTTTTATTGTCTGAGGTCCTGTAAAGCCTGCTACTTCTATTCATATACGAGGGATCAGTCGAGCAGCATTTTGGTAAACAAACCGCATCACTGGGTAGCAATTGAACCCTATGGAGCCTGAGCTTTAGGAGGCTTGTGTGTCTCACTCTAGCCGCTGACTCGGTTTACATTTTAGGAACTGCGACAGTTCACACAACTTCAACACAACTTTAACACGACATGCATAATTATAAATCATCCTCTTGAGCTAATTCTGCTCTCACACATAATGTCAAAATATATGCGATGTGACGTTTAGTTTTTGAGATATTAACGTTTGTTTGGTACAACTCATACTAGTTAACTACCACAGAGTTACACATTTTTGGGTGGCAGTGACATCACGCTGATATATTCTATAGAGGGGGGAATGCTGTAATTCAGTTTTATGGTCTGCCAATGTTTAGGAAATAAAGACATTACTATTTAAAATTCACATGTGTTTTACAAGATGTACAAAATTTGGCCAACACAGAAACAGAAAAATCTTTGGTTATTGTAATAGATGTGTGTACATTGTGTGATTATTTACATTTAACGTGTTTCCACACATTCAAGCCTTTTTTTGTGGGCTCCTGTAAAAGCTGGTAGTTTTCCTAGAGAGGGAAAAATGCTGTTTCTCTTATCTTTGCTTTTCCTAATTTTTTGAAAATAAAGACATTGCTATTTCTAATTCAGTGTTTTAGTGTTTTATAAGACGTATAATATTTGGTCAACACAAACTTGTTTTTATGCTGAGCATATGTACATCAGCAAATATCAGATATTGGCCATAACAGCAATCTTAACACTGGTTATCGCTACAGATCCAAACATCGGTATAGAACCAATTCAAGATTCAAGATTCAAGATTTTTATTGTCACTCCATGGTACAAGTATCACGTGTGAAATTCTTGTGCTGTGGACTCCGTTTACGACATTGCAATAAGCAATAGGCAACAATAAGCAATAATGAGCAGCAATAGGCAATAAGGCAATATAGTGATAAGACAAGTCCGAGACAGTGGCATATTCACTGCACATGGGTGCACATGTCATGTGCATACGTTAGACGTGCTTAAACATTTTAGATTCGACGTATTTGACATACAGGTGCAAATAGCATGTACCTTATTAAACATACAATTAAACTTGACCAAAGCACCGATCCGTTCCACCTCACATGAGCTTCTGTGATATCGATTTAACAACATTCTACAAGAGCCACATACAGCTAATAAATCGTCTGTGGTTTTAACGGGTGCAGTGAGCCCCTCCAGCGCTAAAGTAAATGTAGGCTTCGGCTCGTGCGAACTGCTAATGAGGCGATGTCTGTCTTTTCTTCTTTGAAAACTACCATCACACAATCGACATATGTCTGGTATTATTTTGCGAGGAGTGTTAGCTTCTTTCGGTGAGGTCGCCATCTTTATGCCTGTGAGCTCTCCTCCCGTCTAAATGTTCCGCCGACACAAGTTCCACCCCGAAACGATTTTCCAAGGGCACTAACGCTAAGCACCGCCCAAGACGAAGCTGATTGGTTAACCCAAACAGAGCATTTTTTTCGCAATCCCAAAATCGAAACCTGCGATGCCAGACTCTCTGACAGAAAGGAAGAGAGGCTGGCTAGCGAGACTAGCGCTCTGCTAAAAGCCCGTGACACAGCGTTCAGGTCTGGTGACACAACCGAACTCAGGGCAGCGAGGTTATGTCTCAATGCAGGCATAAAAAGGGCCAAAGCGGACTTCCGGTGGCGCTATGCTTTGAGACACACGCGTCGGGTGCTCGCTCCCCTAACATTTAGCTGTGATTAGCTGCTTATCAAAGTTATAGAAGGTTCTGAACATAACTAACACGATATAAGTTAAGAAGATGTAATATGAACACACGGAATAACAAGAAAAGGAAAAAGGTGAAGCAGCAAAACGTGTTTCAAAAAGACGAAGAAAGAGAGAAGCCTCCGCCGCCATTACCCGAGGTGGAAACTAAGGAAGACGAGAGTAAAGGGAACATGGAGGAACTAATCCGAGAACTGAAAGAACTGAGAAAAGAAACTAAGGACTCATTTGCTGATACCAAAGCGACACTTTCCAGGCTGGAAACGTCGGTGGGGGAGTTGAAACAACGAACGGGGAAACTTGAGCAAAGAACCGCGGAGGCGGAGACCAGAATCGGCGAGGTCGAAGACAACAGCCGGCGGCATGAAAGGGCTATCCGCCACCTGGTGAGAAGAGACGCTGCTCTCACTAATATGTGTGATGATCTGCAGAACCGTATACGCCGTAACAATTTGAGAGTGTACCAGGTCCCCGAAGAGAGTGAGAAGAATGACATGGCTGGCTTTATGCAACAACTAATAAAGACCACGCTACAGCTCCCCCCGGAGATGAATATACAGATTGAGAGGGCACACAGATCACTGGGACAAAAACCAGCCAACAACGCACCACCACGCTCCATCATTATAAAGTTTCTAGACTATACAGTGAAAGAAGCGGTGCTCCGTCAAGCCTGGGCACAGAAGCGGGTCATGTTTCAAGAGAAAGTCATATACTTTGACCAAGACTACTCTCCAGATGTACAGATGAAAAGAGCGAAGATACGTGGGGTGATAAAACAGCTGAAGGAGAAGGGGATCCAGGCCAGATGTCGCTTTCCAGCCCAGCTGAGAGTCAACCTGACGTCCGGAGTGAAAACGTTTCCTACCCTGATTGAGGCGGTGCCAACACTCCAAGATCTGGGCGTCACAGTCCAGGTGAGCGAGAGGGAGAAGATGGAACGAGAGCTCTCCAGAGAAACGTGGCGAAGGCAGGATAACGGGAGAGGGAGAAGAGATGAAACTCTGTCAGACGCGGATTTGAGATCCTTTCTACAGGTCTGAAAGGACAGCTACAGTGAGAGGTGCTCAGGTAACAGAGTCAGACTTGAGTGACAACAGCGAGGTAATATGTTACCCACTCATATTCGGGACACTTTGGGGCAGCATACTTAAAATAAAATAAGAATAAAATAAGAATGTTTTAAAAAAAAGAGTGAAAAACAATAATAAAAGATTATAATAATAATTTAAAAAAAAAAAGAAAAGAAAAAAAAAAAAAAAAGCTAATCACACTGAACAAAGAGTGTAAGTTTACAAAAAAATTGGTAAACGTTTGGGGGAGGGAAATATCCCGTTTCTTTTTATATTATGGAAATGCCCGAGATAGGGTTCCAACTTCACCGGAGGATTTATTTTCTGTGGTTTGTTGTTTGGATGGCACTTTGTGCATACTCCCCAGAGAGAGTTAGAGGCCACTACTCTCTGCCTATAACACAAAGGGAGCTGGGCACACAGGTGCACCCAGCTGGGTTTTTGGAAGTCATTTTTGTTTATTTTGTTCATTTATTGCTATGTGTTATAAGTTCGTATAACACATCATGTTCAGAACTTGTTTCATTGATTCTCACAGAAGTGCAATTGTATATTATATCATGGAAATCTTTCAGGTGCATCGTATTAGAACTGAGGGTTGGGTTAGCAACAAAATGGAAAAACATTAGGACAAATTTGAATACCCTAGCTTTACATCCATGAATGATTTGAACGTAATCACATATAATGTCCATGGACTGAATCATCCTATTAAAAGGAAGAAAATATATAGTCAATTAAAAAAACTAAGATGCTCAATTGGCTTGTTACAGGAGACACATCTGTCAGAAGGAGAACATAAAAAATTGAGAAGGGAATGGGTAAATCATATATACAGTGCTTCATTTGGTAAAAAAAGGGGAGTAGCAATCTTAATTAATAGGTCGTTGGCCTTTTCTTCAGAAAAAGTAATTCAGGATCAGAGGGGGAGGTTTGTCATGGTAATAGGCACAATAGGGGAGGTGGAGGTATCCATTCTGAATGTATATGCTCCAAATGAATATGATCAGGATTTCTTTAAGGAAATTGCCAATGTTATTGCCGATAATGCTAAAGGCATGTTAATAGCGGGGGGAGATTTTAATGCCGTACAAGATGGGAAATTAGACAGAGTGCCAGCAGAAGGAGGAGCCCAGACTAAAAAAACTAAAACACTTAATAATATGCTCTCAGAATTAGGACTAGTTGATCCATGGAGACATATAAATCCTAAGGGGAAGGACTTCAGTTTTTATTCTAATGTCCATAATAGCTACTCGAGGATCGATTTCTTCTGCCTTCCTCAACAGTGTATGTATAAAGTAACAGACTGTCATATTGAACCAATAACTCTGAGTGACCATGCTCCCGTCATATTAAGCATAGATCTAAACAAAGAATTTTATTTCAGATATTGGAGACTAAATGTCTCATTACTGACTAATACAACAGTGGTACAAGACTTAAAAAAGAACCTTAAGGAATACTTTGAGATTAATGACAACGGAGAAGTGACACCATCAATTTTATGGGAGGGGGGGCTAAGGCAGTCATAAGAGGGAAGATGATTCAAATTGCATCAAGGTTGAAGAAAACACGATTGGAAGAGCAGACTAGGTTAGAGAATAAGATAAAACAATTGGAGATAGAACATAAGTCCACAGGAACACAGAACACTCTGCTAGTATTAAAAGAAACAAGGAAGTCCTTGGATAAGCTCCTTACATATAAGGCAGAGGGAGCCTTAAGGTTTTCTAAACAGAAATACTATGAGATGGGGAACAGAGCCAGTCGACTACTGGCCTTTCAACTCCGTAAAGCACAGGCTAATCGTATGGTACCTAAGATTATACATCCCACACTCAAAAAAATTGTAACACACCCAAAGGAAATAGCAGATGCCTTCGTTTTATAAAGATCTATACAGAGAACCTAATTCAGAAACAACAGACAACGAAATTGAGGCCTTCATAGCCAGACTACACCTACCCTCATTATCAGAAGAGGAAGCAGCACAGATTACATCAGTTATTACTGAAAGTGAAATAAGGGAAGCTATAAAAAAATTAAAATTAATTTTAATTTTTTTAAAATTAATAATAAAAATAATAAATCCCCAGGGATCGATGGACTCCCCGGAGAGTTTTACAGATGCTTTATAGATGATTTGACACCAATATTAGAGAAAGTTTTTAACTTTGCTCTCTCCAATAAGGACCCACCAAATACATGGTCCGAGGCCATTATATCAGTAATTCACAAAGAAGGTAAAGATCCGACACTCTGTGAAGGATATAGACCCATCAGTCTGCTATGTAATGACCAAAAATTATTGACTAGTATTATGGCAAAAAGGATGCAAAAAATTATAACAAAACTCATTAGCCCGGATCAGACAGGCTTTATTCCCGGCAGACAAGGAGCAAACAACATAAGGAGAACACTGAATATTATAACATGTGCCAAGAAAAGTATGCAAAACTCTGTGCTAATTAGCTTTGATGCGCAGAAAGCATTTGACACTGTAAACTGGCAGTTTTTATATAAAACACTGGCTGCTATGGGATTTCATTCAACGTTTGTGGACTGGGTGAAGGTCATATACACAAATCCAAGGTGATGCGTTAGAGTGAATGGCTGCTGTTCAGATTTCTTCAACCTTGAGAAAGGGGTCCGCCAAGGAGATTGCCTTAGTCCTTTGCTCTTCGCTGTCCTTGTTTAATGTCCTTGCGACATTAATAAGACAAAATAAAAATATTAAAGGTATAAAAGATGATGGTCAGACAGAAAATAAGACTTCGCTTTACGCGGATGACTTATTGACGTACATCAGTGACCCTGTCTCCTCAGTTCCGGCATTGATGAGTAGTTTAACACGTTGAGTGCCAATGACGAGATATCTCGGCTTACAGAATCCAACCGTTGAGTGCCAAAGACGAGATATCTAGGCTTAAAAAAAAAAAAAAAAAAATTTGACGGTGGGACATCGATCAACCCCTTTTACGTCTCCTATACCAGAATTGGAGGTATTGAATGTGTATAATCTATTTTACCGACCCACTGAGTGGCGACATGTCTCTCCACAGTAGGAGAGGCGAGCCAAAACTATAGGGAAAAGCGCGAGGAAGCCGTTCTCATACAGTAAAATGGATGGCGAAAACGCTTTCACTTTCGCGCTGATGCACAGCGGTGGCAACGGTGGGGGGTTCCAAGAATAGATTGGATGCACACTTTGAAACACGCACCATAAATAAGCCCAGAATCGCAAGAGCTTCATCAGAGCTCTCAACCGGACCGCCAAGAAACCAGCGAAACCCATCCAGCGAGCCCCATGCAGACTGCCAGGCAGCAGCAGCAAAGCAGCAACTCGTTTGTCACAGACCCGCCGCAGAGCCAAGGAGAGCGGAGGAGAACGCCCACGGAGGGAGGAGTTGGAAGTAGAGGGGGGTTTCCTGCTGTTATGGAGGAAATTACTGTTCAAAACTATTGTTTAGATGTCTGACGCCAAAAATGAATGGTTAAAGTGACTGTTCTATCGAATTTCACAAAAAGCCGTTTATCTCTGAATAAATTTTCTGACGCTGAAACCATGCTGTATTCAACTGCTAATGCTTACATAACTACTAACTCTACAAACTAACTCTTTTAGACAGAGAAAGCACACATTCTATTAGTTGTTTTGAGATATTGTGTGTTCACAAAATCTTAGCAGAAAAGAATCCTCGGGTCTTGAAAGATGAGCCAGAATCCTCAAAAAAACCCTCTGGCAGAACCTACCTACAGTAAAAAAAAAAACGGCTGGCAGTGAATGTGTTAAAAGAATATGGGAAATTTTCAGGTTACCAAATTAATCAATCAAAATCTGAGGCAATGATGCTGGTGGGGAGCTGGCCACCACAGTTAGAAGGAAAATTTAAATTTCACTGGTCCAAGCAAGGATTCAGATATTTAGGAATTGTCATAACTCCTAGCACATCACAACTATTTAAGGCCAATTATGAGAAATCGATGGATGAAATAAAAACTGATCTTACAAGATGGGAAGTCCTTCCCCTTTCCCTGATAGGGCGTGTAGAAACAATAAGAATGAATGTACTACCAAGGTTGCTATTTTTGTTCCAATCCCTACCTATAGAGGTCCCTACTGCTACATTTAGAACAATTAACAAATGGCTATCTAAATGTATATGGCAAAACAAAAGACCCAGAATTAGACTTAAAAGACTATTATGCTCAAAAGAAAAGGGGGGTCTAGACTTACCCAACATGGAAAAATATTATTGGGCAGCTCAGCTCAGATCAATGGTAGCATGGCTATCTCAAGACAAAGACACAATATGGGTGGGGATGGAACAAAATCATTGCCCAAAAGCACCATTAGATGTAATCCCATTTTTGAACAAGGATTCTTGGAAAATACATAAAATTAATAATCAATGGGTAAAAACCACTCTGAAAATATGGTCAACCGTGAGACAGAAGCTAAGACTCCCCTCATCAATATCTATAGCGATGAAGATTGCACGAACTATTGATTTTCTCCCATCCAAAATAGGGGCAGGGTTTAAAGAATGGGAAAGAAAGGGTCTAATCATGTTGGGTCAAATGTTTGAAAGAGGGGTCCTGATGACCTTTGAACAACTTCAGCGCAGATATAACCTTCCACACAATGATTTTTTTAAAATATTTACAAATAAGACACTACCTCCAGAAACACAAAGAATGGGACAAATTATGTAATACACCATCACATCTAGAAAGTTTTTTTATGCTAACAATTGATGGGACTGTCAAAAAGAAAATCACCTCCTACATATATAAAATACTGCAAGGAGATTTAATGGATAATAGTCTGGACATTAAAAGAAAATGGGAACTGGAGATGGAATCTATAATTTCGGAAGAAGATTGGGAATTAGCATGCGCAGAGGGACACAAAACAACTAGTAGTCCCATCTGGAAGGAATTTGAATGGAAGGTTAAGATGAGGTTTTTCAGGACTCCTCATCACGTCAAAGTTTGGTGGTACCTCAGACAGATGTTGGAGGGGTTGCGGCCTGATAGGAGAGCATTCACACATATTCTGGGACTGCCCAAAATTAGGGGATTATTGGCAGAACATACAAACAGAAATTAAGAACTGTCTAGGGATTCGATTACCCTTGGAACCATCTTACTATTTATTAGGAATAATACCAGAAGATATGGGAAACAATAACTTGAAACGAATACTTAGAGTCCTTCTGTTAACCGCTAAGAAAATGATCACAATCTCTTGGCTGAGACCGCAGCCCCCCACGATAACACAATGGAAGGAGAAGGTTAAAGATGTTTATCAGATGGAGGAAATAACTGCAAGGTTACAATTAAAGACAGAGGCATTCTTGATGAGGTGGTCACCAATCTTTTTGTATTTTGTTTTGCCTAGAGTGTAGTGAACAACACCTGTAGTAGGCTATTAATTTTATTTCTTCTTTTGCTTTAATTTGTCTATTATCTTCTATAATTTTGAACTGACTGTCATGCTGTATGTCTTTTCTCTACATACGAAGAAAAGACAATAACAAACCCGGTCATATGGGAATGGAGACTATGGACATTGAAAAGACAAGATTATATGGACTGCATTTCAATACACCCATACCTGTGATGTAAATGAATGAATAAATGTATAATTGCACTTGAGAAAATAAATAAAAATAAGTTCAAAAAAAAAAGAAAAAAAAAAGGGCCAAAGCAACATACGCTCTAAAAATCCAGCGTCACTTTTCCACCAATGACCCCCGGAGCATGTGGAAGGGCATCAAGTCCATAACAGATTACACCAAAAGAGATGTAGAATGCCCCAGGGACCCGTCTCTCCCTGATGCCCTCAACACATTCTATGCTCGCTTTGAGGACCCAAACATCCCTCCTGTCTCCAGGCTCACCCCCCCCCCCCCCCCCAGTGTCTCTGCTGAGAGTGTGAGGAAGTGTCTGCAGAGAGTCAACCCCCGCAAGGCTGCAGGACCAGACAACATCCCTGGCCAGGTCCTTAAGGACTGCACACACCAGCTCTCAGAGGTGATGACGGACATTTTTAATGTCTCCCTCTCAACAGCAACTGTCCCAACATGCCTTAAAACTGCCTTAAAACCTTAAACCTTAAAACTGCCTTAAAAATCATCCCTGTCCCGAAATCCCCCACAGTGACATGTATGAAGGACTACCGCCCAATAGCACTCACCCCAATCATCACAAAGTGCTTTGAAAGGCTGGTCATGTCACACATAAAAGAGACCATCAGCACTACCATAGACCCCCACCAGTATGCATACAAGGAGAACCGCTCCACCGCAGACGCCATCTCCTACGTGGCTCACCTGGCCCTCACTCACCTGGAGAGCAAGAACTCCTACGTCAGACTGCTGTTCCTGGACTTTAGCTCTGCGTTCAACACCATCATTCCACAAACCCTGATTGACAAGCTGTCACAACTCGGACTAATCGTGCGTTCCTTTATCGCAAAAGAACTGGGAGGTGGAGGCTAAATGACGTCACATCCGTTTTGTTAGCGTTCCATTTGCAGAAAAGTTGAGCTGGGAAGTTCACTGTTCACTGGTCAGATCCACTCGCTAGCCAGGCTAGCCATTGTTAGCAATAACAGTTGATATAACATTTAGTGGCATTTTGCGCATACAAACACTGCAGCCTCATGTCCACACAGATAGAAGTAGGCCGTGCTGTGTGTACAGCTGATTTAACGAGACACAAACAAGACAGAAGTGCTAAATAGCATTTATATGATTATAACTACTGTTGTTGCGCGGAGCAGCCATCTTGGATTTTTTTAGGTCGGGGCTGCTGAGACTCCTACGAGTTTGGAATGGGAAATACCAGCTCTAGTGACGTCACGTCCCAGCTCATGAACTTTGAACCGGTAAGATTACCAGTTCCCAGTTATAAAGGAATGCACGATAAGCCCATCTCTGTGCAACTGGATACTGGACTTCCTGACAAACAGGCCCCAATCTGTCAGGATCCATGACATCCTGTCCTCCCGCATCATCCTCAACATCGGCTCCCCCCAGGGATGTGTACTCAGCTCTCTACTGTACATACTGCTCACATACGACTGCTCAGCCTGGAACCTGAGCAATCACATCGTGAAGTTCGCTGACGACACGGCAGTGGTAGGGCTCATCACAAACAACGATGAGTCTGCGTACAGACAGGAAGTGGAGAAATTGGAGGCATGGTGCAACAAACAACCTCTCCAATGTGAAGAAGACGAAGAAGATGATAATAGACTTCAGGAAATCCAGCTCCACCCCCCCTCCCCTCATCATCGGGGGAGCAGCTGTCGAAGTTGTCCCATGTTTTAAATATCTGGGAGTGCACATCTCCGACACTCTCACATGGAGCCTGAACACAACCAGTACAGTGAAGAAGGCCAACCAACGCCTCTACTTCCTGAGGAGGCTGAAGCGTGCTGGCCTCGGCACCTCAGTCCTCACCTCCTTCTACAGGTGTGTGGTGGAGAGCGTCCTCACCTCCTTCTACAGGTGTGTGGTGGAGAGCGTCCTCACCTCCTGCATCACTGTGTGGTATGGCAGCTGCTCTGCTGCAGATAAACAAGCACTGCAGCGTGTGGTCAAAACCACACATAGGATCATTGGCTGCCGCCTGCCAAACCATCAGTGACATCTTCCAGGACAGATGCAAGAATAAAGCTGGTAAAATCATGAAGGACTGTACCCACCCTGCCAATGGACTGGTTGCCCCTCCCCCCCTCTGGTAGGAGGCTACGCAGCATCAAAGCCAGAACCACCAGGCTCAAGAATAGCTTCTTTAAAACTCTCTCGTAACGGACAAGCCCCGTCTTTTATTGTCACACGAACACCACAACACATGCATGCGGCCACAACACACTCATGCTGACGGTGGCCGGTGAAAAGTGTCCTCTGCATTTAACCCATCCAGGCATGTCCTTTCCTCCGGGGGGCAGGCCAGGAGCAGTGGTCGCTTTCTCGTACAGCGCCCGGGGACCAACTTCGGATGTTGTCGTCACTGGTCGGATGACGATGACGATCTGATCTTCTGCATGTTTTTAGTGGGGGGGTTATATATGGAGGAACCCCCTGGGGGAGCACGGGGAGAACATGCAAACTCCACACAGAGAGAAAGACCCTTACGACGAGATAACCCACCTGGGCAGTAGGCACTGAAGATATGGGGGGGAACACAACCACAGCGCCCACAGTGTCCCAGGCGAGAATCGAACTCAGGACCTTCTGACTGTGAGGCGACAGCTCTACCACTGAGCCACCGTGCCCCTCTTTCCGGTGGCTGTGAGAATTATGAACAATGCATAACCACTCTAACGTTACACACTTTAGTTTTCACGTATCTAATTATATACATATATATTACTATCTTTTATATATAGTACATAGCATGTATTATATCTTTATATGTATATATCTAAACTGCTGCTCGTGTAATGTACTGCTGCTACTTCTTATAACTTTTACCTTATTTTTTTACGTATCTAATTATATACTTATATATTATTTTTTATATATAGTACATAGTATGTATTATATCTATATATGTATATCTCAAATCTGCTGCTCGTGAAATTAACTGCTGCCACACTCCTCGCACTTTAATGCCGCCAGCTGTGAGCATAACAAAATGAACTTTAAGTGGCTCCCTGTTGAGCGAACACATGCACCTTAAATTGTTTCCCTTGCTCTTACATCAGGTATTATGTTGTTTTTATGATGATTCTAATTTATATGTTGTTTTTATATTGTTCTCCTTCTTAGTACTCAGTTGTTCTTATGATATTTTATGATTTATGATATCCTAGTTGACATATCCACCAGGACCTTGAGCCCATATTTCGTTCCCTTCCATGTTTCATGTTTTGGAATGACAATAAATATCCTTGAACCTTGAACCTTGAACCACTAGGAATACATAAGTGCATACTTCTTCCTACTCCTTTTCCAACATCATATTTAATGTGTGTTGTTTATAAGTTTGCCTATTGACTTTATTGTATCATTAGAAATCACGCGTGCTTGATTCTATCGCAGGCTTGCTAAACTCACCCACCCTGGAGCTCAACCACAACACAGGCTCGCATACACAGCTGGGCCGCTGCGCAGCCTCGCCCGCACGTGGCCTCGCCTGCTCTATTGGCATGTGCTGCACACAATTGCTCAACTTCGCATCACTGATGATATCACTCCCTGATGACATCACAATTCCTCGAGTGACCATCACTGATCACATCATGGAGTACTCGAGTGACATCACTCAGCGCACTATAGAGGGAATGCACGTGACGTCACGGACGCGACAGTCAGTGCGGGTACGCCCACTCAGCTGCAGTGAGTGTCAAAACGTCTAAACAAGCCAGGTGGTGCCGCCCGGTCACGGTGTTTAGCGTTCAGCTTCCGCGAGAAAACAACGTAAATGGGAAAGTGCTGTTGTGCCATTGACTGTAAAAATAGATTCAACAAGGCGTCGGAGGTATCTTTTTACAGGCTGCCGAAAGCTAATGAAATGGTCCCGGTCTTCTCTGCAGCTATCCAGGGTTTCAATGAGGGCTCATTCATTCTCTGGCTGTGTTTTACCTGCACAGATATAACGTTACATGAGTGACAGTGTTCACTATGATTGAACAAAGCTAGCGTGTGTTAGTGACAGCGTATGCTATATTTTTCTTAATAAAAGTTGTAATAAAATAAATATTTACCTCTCCACATACAACCAGAATATCCATTGCTTTAATGTCGCCAACAAATCCAGCCTTGAAGTACAACCACGCGTCCAGGCTCTTGTATGCTTCCCTGGCGTCTATATTAAGTAGCTACATATAAATGTCAGGAAACCCTATTCATGGCCACATGTCTACGTCCATGGACCACTGGTTCTTTGGCAAGCTATAAGGGTCACATTCGAGTCCAACTGCCTTTAATTTAAGCAGATAATCGTTTATATTAGCCGTGGTTTCGCTACTACCCCTGGCGGAAGCCACGTTTGTTTTGGAAATTTGACACTCAGTGCTGCTTAGTCCGGCTGAGGGGGCGTGTTCGGGAGGGGGCGTGGCGTCGGTGCATTCCCTCTATAGAGCTGAGCACTCAGTCATGTGACATTTGTTGCCCTGGAAGTGAGTTCCCCATTCATTTTCTCCATAGACATTTTGAAAAATCCTTAAAGGT
The DNA here is from genome assembly GCF_964638095.1 of Poromitra crassiceps. Classification (NCBI taxonomy): domain Eukaryota; kingdom Metazoa; phylum Chordata; class Actinopteri; order Beryciformes; family Melamphaidae; genus Poromitra; species Poromitra crassiceps. The sequence goes on along the minus strand of NW_028151916.1, from coordinate 118,278 downwards.
CCCATTCCGTGCAAAAGCTGTTTTTACTTGTAAATGCATATATACTGCTGTCAGCCCTCCCTGTAATGAGTGGTCACAAGCTCAGAACTGCCACAGTTGGATTTGTCCCTATACAGCTCTCTCAAGCAGTCTCCTCCAAGCCACACCCCCAAACGCTTCGTTTGCCCAGACGGGGGATCGGGACGTCACAAGCTTCCTCACGCATACTGCGCGGGTCTCTCTCACACAAGCTACCTGCACCAATTTGTCTATAGCCACAAAATTAACACTTCTAGCTGGAGCGACGCCAACTGTACGTGATCCAGCAACTGCAGAGGTGCATTCGGTAAGTCTAGGCATTTTGAGATGTCCTCTTTAGCGTAGTAACCGTTAAGTTAACGATAACTCGCAACCTAGCGTGCTGGTCCACAGACGCTAATCTGACGCTAATCCGCCCCAGGCTGGGAGCCTGGGGCGGGCTCTCCCTCAGCGGCCACTGGGAACTGTTAGTTCTGAATATATTATAGAAACAGAGCATTCTTGGGAAGCGACGAGATGAGGAAGTGAGAACTCCGTCACAACAAACGGGGTTGCTATATTTTCGACAAATGCTACATTGCCCCGGAGGGCAATGTACAACATTTAAAGCTATCAATGAAAATAAATGCGATACATGCATGGAAACGGCTTTAGCGAATCTTTAATCAAACTCCATTCAAATGCAGTTTTAACGGAGGAAGACAGCGGGATAAGTTAACCAGTGGGGATAATAGGCGACTCACATCCAGAATTGACATTTTATTCACTTAGAGCATTGGTTCCCAAACTGTGGTCCGCGGGGCTCCTCCGCCTGGTGGTCCGCCAGAGAATTGCATTTTTTTTTTTTTTTTTTTACAGACAACAGTTTTTACATACACATTAACCCTGAGCAGTTGCCGGATTGGGCCGATTTTCGGAAATATCGCGATATTTGGGAAACATCACAATTTTGAACATTTACTTTCAGAGGCTGCAGCAGGCTCAGTTTTAAAGCCAGAGCGAAGTTTCTGGTATCATATGAAACTAGAAGACTTAAGGAATGGATGTGTACCAAACATGTCATGCTAGCTTGTCAGGAAGGAAGGTAGCTAAATAACACTCCAAATTTAGGCAACATTTTGGTGAGGGAAAAAAACTTTTTCAAAGGGGTCCTCTTTTTCACAGCCTAATGTTGGCAGGTGTGTGTGTGTGTGTGTGTGTGTGTGTGTGTGTGTGTGTGTGAGAGAGAGAGTGAGTGTCCGTGTGTGTTCATTTTGAACCAGCTAGTAGCCTTATATTGTTATTTAGCCTTTCTGCTGCTATTGCATAGTTAAATCATCAAATTTTATTTTATGGGCGGGGGGGGGGGGGGGGGGGGGGGGTTATACGCAGTGGAAGTGGTCCATGGGAAATTTGGTTTGGTACGTAGTGGTACTTGGTCGGAAAGGTTTGGGAACCCCTGACTTAAAGTAACCTCTCTGTGGATTATATATACGCTGAATTGAAGAGTGGCGCCTGGTAATCTATTTCATGTACCTCTGTATATCAATAAACTTTATATATAACATAAACCCAGAGGAGAATCCCGATTTCTTCTGCTTCTCTATGCTTCTCTATGGAGCTCTAGGCTCAGGTTGTCTGAGTGTATTGTGGAGCTGCACGCGCTGTGATTTACTCATCTACGTTCGGGGCTTAGCGATAGGTGAATTTCATATGAAGTTGATGATGGTCCTTTTGTTATTTGAGCTGTTTTTGCTTTCATTTAGTTTTGTTTAAACTTCTTTTACGTGTTGGAAATAAAGATGATCAAATCAAATCAAATATGCAGACAAGAGTAAAGGTTAAATAACTCACCCATGGTCTCATCTCTACCAGCCGTTTCCTCTCCAGTAGTCTGCTGTGATTGGGTGGAGCATAGCCAGGTACCAGACGTCACACAGGGTCCCGCCCCAGTTGGCTACCCTCCGCTTGTTGTGTTTACTCCACTGGAGGAAGAGCGCCCTCAGCTGGTGGCTGAGGGGGGCAGGCTGTCTGAAGAGCCAGGCAGAAAACATCCACTGGAAACGGCACTGTGTGTACTGAAGGAACACACTGTGTGGTCTGAAGGATGAGAGAAACAGAGGGTAACAATAAGATGGACAGGGACGCTGGAACTAGGGGTGCTTAGGGCACTGCAGCAACCCCTCCTGGCGGGGAGCTGTACCTCCAAGACTAAAGGGTTTACTTAAATCAATAAAAAATATCGGTCCTGATGGATTCGGTGCTGAATTTTACAAGAAATTCTGTGACATTCTTGCCCCACTCCTCAGAATACATCTAGCTCTAACGCCTACATTCCACTGAGTCCGTGTTTGGTCCGTCTGCGCTGCGGTACGGCTTCGGAGCCGATACGTTTCCACTCTAATCATTGTGTCAACTCCCACCTACTCCGCTGCGTTGCGTGTCTACTCCGTCCCAGCTCCGACGATCCGGAGCTCTCCGAAGCAGATACGCAAGGCTTCTATTTTTCACGGATGACGGAGCAAAGCCACAGCAAGTTGGGCGGAGCCAGGCATGGAGTCAACAGGGCAGAGGTGTTTACAGCATTCAATATCAAGCCAGAGGACAAACATGTATGAGGAAAAGTTCATAATTGAAGTGGAAAACCACAAAATAATATATGACACGACCCATCCTTTTTACAAAGACAACACCAAGCAAGTCCACCCCTCCTCTGCTTCTCCAGTTGGGAACAATGATCTTCTGCCTGTTTGTTGTTGTATTTATCCCACATACAAATTGTCTCGCGCGATTTTACCGTGGTAACCTGTGGGTCTTGTCTAGAGGTCGACCGATATTGCTTTTTCAATGGCCGATGCCGATGCCGATCTTTAGAGAGCAGGGCGGCCGATGGCCGATATATAATGCCGATTATTATTTATTTTGTTCATTCGATAAAATACGATTAAAATAAACTCCTCAAAAAAAGTTTGGAAACGTTATTTTGCTCGATTATTTCTCCCCTTTAATAATACCAATTGGTATTGTATTTTATATAGTTGGAAAGCCTGATTAGTCACCTTTACAACGGGGTACAACTTGTAAGGATTGTGCATTCGTGGAATGAGAAACACACAGCTAAACGTGTGGGTAGCGCCCCCAAAAAATGTGCAATATTCTTCTGTTGGTATTTTTTTTTAAAGAAATCTAGTAGCCTAGATTTCCATTATCTATTCATGCACATTGAAAATCGAATATAACATTATACTGTAGGCCTACATCTAATATAAGATGTTATCTTATATCAATTATTCTTTTTATTAAATAGAAAAATACATTGGGTTATGCGGTATAGATTTCAGTAGTGACTGGTAGTCTATAGCGAGAGAGCAGTATGTCAGATAACTCATTCATGCACTGTTCTATACATTAACAATAATAATAATAATAATGTAACTGTTTAGATTTGCTGTCATTTGATGGGAGAAGTGTGTTTGCAGAAGATGGTGGTGACCGAGGAAACGTAACGTTACAGTAGGCTCATGGGTGCATGAGAAGACTCACATTCAGTGGCGGACTGCATAATCGGGCACGTCGGGCAAATGCCCGGTGGCCTGGCCTGGCCTGGCCTGCCAAATTTTTTTTTTTTTTTTTGCAGGCCGATGCAGATTAATTAAAAATGCCAGTAATCGGCCCCAATTAATCGGCCGGCCGATTAATCGGTCGACCTCTAGTCTTGTCACTCCAGCTGTCTGGCGGAGCGGAGGCGTGATTTCTAACCCCACATAGGATAGGCAATAACCACGCCCTGTGCCCGCCTACGCAGCAGTCAAGCGCCGGGATTGGCCGGAGCAAGTCTTTTGTGTTCTTCTTTTGACAGATGGAATCTCCCACACCACAAACACTGGAGGGCACGCAGCCCAGCGATTTCATGAACCAACTGAATAACTCTTGATAACGGACAGCGATTTCAGCGGACATTGAGAGCGGACATTGAAATGAATTATGGTCGCATAATAATTGTAATCTACACAATGTACACAATCTACAAAAACATGTATGTGTTCACGTATCGTTCATTTCCTCTAATATAATGTATCATATCGTTAATTTCAAGCTCAATTCTTACCCAGAGAAAAGGTATAGCACTGTATAAATGTAACAAGCAATAGTTTTTTAAACATCTTTATTTTAAAAGATGAATAAACCCAGGTGCTTTAGTCCCAAGCTTCAACAAGCAGACTTTTTATCTAAAAAATCAAATACAATAATAAAATACAGTCCAGTTTTTTCTTCTACATTTTTCACAAGTCCAGCTGGGAATCCCTCTTCCAGTCCCAACAAAAAAACTACAAAAATAATCATATAAAACAATATAAAACCATAGATAAAGTTGTACACACCACAACCAATAAAATCAAAAGTAAAATAAATTATAAATAGCAATAAAGTAAAACACCAATAGCCTATACAAAACATGCAATAAAACCATAGATAAAAAGTTGAACACACCACAACCAATAAAGCTATAATTAAAATAAATGATATGCAAACATGCATCATAAAACCTAGATAAAGTTAAAAACACAATCAATAAAACCAAAAGTATATATAATTATATATAGCTAATAAAACTGTTGGGAATGGGAATGGAATAGACCAGTGTCCTCTAGAGAGAGAGGCGTCAGCGGAGGACCAAAATGCGAGACTCATTAGCCAATGAACACTACACGGCTCTGGAATGGACAGGTCACAGCATCCATCTCTGGGGAGAGGTAAATAGTGAGGAAATAGTCTCAGTGGATAAATGGAAACATTTTACATTTAAAACTATACTTACTGTGTCTTATCAGTGATGGAGGCAGAGGTCACAAGGAGCAGCAGCAGGTGACTTCAGGCAGCATGGTCACTGGGTTGGGACAATATCGGAGGAGAGGAGAGGAAAGGAGTGGAGAGAGGGAAGAGGAGAGGAGGTAAATTACACGAGGAAATCATCTCAGTGAATAAATGGAAACTTTTACATTTCAAACTATACCTACTCAGACAAAGTTGGTATCATTTTGGGTGGCTTTTTCTCTCTGACACAGAGTGTACCAGATGATGAGGAGCTGGTGCTCTGACCCTCTTGGCTGGCTGGCCGTAAACATGATCAGGTCCTGTTGTGACCTTTGTGGGGCGTCCAGCAGCAAGGCGGCGTCTTCCCCCCAAGGGTACCCTGCGTCTCGCCACTGCTGTTGGCTGTGCAGGGATAGCAGGGCCAGCATGCCTGGCAGCTCTACGTATGGCTCTAGATCTAACAGATGTCAAACCGTTGTTTGTGTACCGGCCAAACATATGTAAGGCTGTGCTGATCTTGGATGGATTGTCTTTGATTTTTTTAAAGGCCTTTACTGCAGCCAGTAATGGGGTTGTGAGAGACAGGTTGCTGTTGACCATGGCTAACAGCTCCTTATATATTTCAGCTAATCCCTCTTCAGCAGCTTGACGTGATTCTGGAAAACGAGACCAATAGTAATTTAACCAACAATTGTGAAATATTGTCTAGTTGTCTAGTGGTGTATTGGGTTCTATTATACCAACTCGGCACCAAAAAGTATTTGCACGTGAATAACAAAATGTGAATATTGATATAGGCCACAGTTGAAAGCACGCGTTCTGACTCAATACCTTCCTCCGATTCAGCCTGTTGAACCTCTTCAGCTACCATCACCAGATCCGTCTCTTCTCGACAGGTGTCACCGGCAGTGTCCACGTCTGCAACTGCATCTGTCCCTCTGGATGGCACAGCCTCTTCCTTCAACGGCTGCAGAAACTGGAGGGGAACATTATCCTCTGAAAATGAAACAAGATACCAAAATTTATGTCACGCACCTCCATTGAGTAGCCTACAGTTTACACTACACTACACTGCCATAGCCTGTACTTTGTATTTTACTTACTACCAGTTGCCATGTACAGCAGCTTTGCCTTCATGTCTGCTGTTTGTGGCAGGAAGTTGGTGCTGGGGACGCTGTGCTGGAGGACGACACCTGCCTGGTGTTTGCAGGGCCCACCACTGCTACCCATGGGACAGGTGCACATCTCCAGCTGTATGTCAACGACATAGACCTTTCCAGGAGTGGAGGAGCTTTTGACCTCAAAGTGGCTGTCATCAATCTATGTGAAAAAGTGACAGCGAAGACAGATAACAGACAGGAAGCAAACATGCATATTAAAAAACTGCCTGGACATTTCTTTCAGTCTCAAACTTTGCCAGGAGAAATTAATCTCCATCTATTAATCACATTTACTATCCAACTCCGCTTTGTAAAAAATTTAAATCTAATAAAAGTTTTACCTTGTGAATGTCTTCAGGTTTCACACTGTTGTCCTTTACCAGGAACCTGGACTTCTGAAAGCCTTCCCAATGGCCAAGGGCAGCAGCTGTTATTCTGGCCTCATAATATGCAGTGAGGCGGGTGGTCAGAAAGTCAAATAACTGTGGAACATTGTACGCTTTGGTGCGATGTAGGATTTTGTCTTTCAATATGCGCATTGCAGCCTCGCTGTAGTTGTTGGTGTTGTTGTTTCTCACAGGAATGGTGTCCCTGTAACAGAGAGCCCAACATTCCCTCCGGCTGTAGAGCTTCTCCAAATAGCCCCTGAACTTCGGATACCTTTTAGAGTCAAACACAGTGCATCGATATGAAAAAGTATTAATAGGTACCATTCCAGTAACTCCAATGACAAACAGGACTGTTCTGAAGTGAAAAAATGCTATGGAAATATGGAGACTAGCTGTCCACGTCACAGAATTGACTAACCTGTTGAAAGCAGAGCTCTGTAAAGCCTGATGGTAATGGCTGTTCATTGAACTTTCCCCCTGGGCATATAGCAAGTCTTTGACAAGCGCAAACAACGTAGCCCTGTCTCCCATGCTGATGTCATTCTCTTTGCACCACAACCATCTCCATGCAGCTTGCAGCAGGTGAAAGGAACAGAGGAGAAGTTTGGCTTGTGGGAAGGCTCTGTTTAGTGCTGCTCTCTCTGCCCGGCTGTCATCTGTGAGGAAAAGCATGGGCCCTGACTCTCCCCTGCCTGAAAAGGAGTCTTGATCAAGGAGGCTCTTCAAAAGTTGTAGGCCCTCGAATATGACCTGCTCTTCCTCAGACTGGCTGATGATAATTCCAAGCGGCAGGCCACCAGCACAACTGTGGGTCAACAGCAGGAATATTCGACAATGATGCCGGTCCATATTACCTGAAGCATCCATGAAGCACATCTCCCCACTGTGCTTGAGGTTGGTGTGCACTCTTTTCATCAAGGGGGAGCAGATGGCAATTAAAAGTCGCTTGCCACTGGATGTCGTTACTTTAGCGCATTGGTCCTTGCACTCAGTGTTGTACTGCTCAATCTGCCTCTCCAGAGCCGCTACCATCTGTACTCCATCAGATCTGACATACTCCTGACTGAATATCTGATGTTAGAACACGGCTCTCTTGAATACTCGATTCTGATTGGTCAATCAACAATATTCACCGGTCATTATTTCTCGACAACCGACCGCTGCTCTGCCACACCTGGATTAATCAGTTGATAAGAGCTTTTTGTCAGCAAGACACTACTAATTAGGCCAACCAGTTGCAGCTGTGGTGTCTTGTGTGCCAATTACGAATGAAACCGCTTTGTCGTTGAAAACGCTATTAAAAAATCTATTTGAATAATTATTTTTGTCAGATTATTGAATGATTTAGTTGTAGGCCGTGTTCTAAGCGGGATAATGTATATTGAGGCGGTGATTACTGGGAAATAATGACCTTCAGGTGAACGATTAAGCCCTCCGCTGGCGCGTCGGGCTCAATCCACCTGTCGGTCATTATTTCCCCGTAATCACCGCCTCAATATACATTATCCCTTACGTAAAGTCTGTCCAAAGACAATAAATTAGCGAGGCAATTGTATACTCAACTTTCAAAATTAACTAATGCTGCTTTTTATTTAGTAATGATATCTTCCTTGAATAAAACATTTCTCTTTCACAGGTTCTGACAAGGTGAATGAAGCACAAGTATGAAACATTATTCTTTGCAGGTTCTACACAAGTACTAATCCTGTTTCTGGAATGGCAACAACTGACAAAAAGAGTAAATTTATATAGGAGAGTTTAATAAATTACTTTTATCATGCATTTATTTGAAAAGAAAAAAGTATCAAACATATTTACCTGTAGCAGTCCATTAGAGTAGGACAGAGTGCTCTGTCTGCTGTGACAAACACATAATCATCCCCATGTTCCACCTGAAGATCATGCTTGAGCACATCTAAGGCTGAACTTGGGGAGTGTCCTGCTTCAAAAAGCTTGCTCAGTTTCTCTTTTGCCTTGTTGCCCACATCGCGGTGCCGCAGTGCACCAGCCACATAAATGTTGTGGTTGTGGTCGCTGCGGATGGTTAGTATTGCAGGAAAGGTTAGCATGTGAGGGTCCTTGCTTCTGCTGAGAAATTTATAGACAAAAATGTCATGTTCTTTAGGAAAACAGTGCCAAACCGCATCCTCAATGTCATATTTAGAGCAAGCCTTACCTTACTTACCTAGTCTGTTTGCGCTCAGTGCTTTGGATTGACACAGTCATCGTCGCAGGGCAGTTTGTGTTCTTGCTCCTGCGTGGCACTGCATTTTCTTTGAGTACGTAAGGTCGTACCTTATGCTGGCATCTTAAGTCCACCTTAGGACAATACATGTAGGACAATACATGTGTTATTTTACAACAGCTTATAGGTCTTATAATTATAATAGACTACCTGCATTTACCCCACCAAAAATGTCAATTCACACACACACACAATTCTTTTTTACTAGAACATCAACCTAAAAAACCTAAAAAAAATAGGATTGTAGGATGTTCAATGCAAAGTGTCTTACACTGTAAAGAACTTCCCGGCCCGTTGCTGGACGCGTGCGGTTCACCCTCCAGGTGACTGTGTGAGATTTCAGCCATGCCATCAACTCATCCTTTGTTGACAAGGCCATCCGAAGAGTGGCCCTGAAGTTAACGTGGTCAACTGTCTCACTAAGGGTGTCGTAACAGCACACATGGTATGAATAGCCGTCTGGCATAGAGGCCTATCAAACACAAGAGTATAAAGTAATTTTTTTTACATACCTATAGCCTATAATATAGCTACCATTAGCCTTTTCCACTTCACACCCAATTGACCCATTTTGTGTCTAAGATGCAAGCAAAACTAAAATGGCAAAAATGAAAATGGCTAATTTGTCTATTCAAAGCAGAAGTTTACTATGGTATTTATTTTATAGGCTACTATTCAAAGCAGACGTTCAAAACAGGAAACCCAGAGATATTACTCTTGGGGTTGATGCAGGTTGATAGGATTTTCTCACAGGGCTTTCTGAGGAGAAAGATAATTATTGCCTCAAATATCAGATTAAGACGAGATGAAAAAAGTTGTGCTATAAGAACAATCTAACTGTGTTAGTTTTGCTAAGAAGTTTTGATGGAGAAAAATTACCGTAAATTCCGGACTATAAGCCGCACCGGTGTATAAGCCGCACCTGCAAAGTTGACTATTTTTTTCTTATATAAGCCGCACCGGACTATAAGCCGCGGGTGTTTTAATGTTTTTTTTTTTTTTTTTTTTTTTTTGTGTTTTAATGTTTAATTACCATATGTAAGGGTTCATGCACAGAGGGGATTGTCGGGAAAGAGATGGCTGTTTGAGGAAGCTCCCATTTATTAACATTTCAACAAAACAACATAACACAACACCACCTGTGTTGTTTTTTACAGTGCACACAGTGTCATACAGTGTCATACAGTGTGGTGAAAAGAGGGCAAGAGAGGAAATTAAAACTTATTATAGTTATATAGGATTTATAGTTAGAAAGAGTGCTAAAAAAGAGAGATTTTTTTTTTTTTTTTTTTTTTTTTTTGAAAAAATCCATAGATAAGCCGCACCGTTATATAAGCCGCAGGGGCCAAAAAAGCCCAAAAAACGGGAAAAAAGGTGCGGCTTATAGTCCGGAATTTACGGTAGTTAAAACATTGTTAATTTACCCTTTTACCGAAATCATGTTGTAGCGGCACGCTGAGCTGCATGCAGGCTGAAGCCTTGTCAGTCTGCTTGTCACGCACCAGGAGCTTGTCAAGTAATCACCGTCCCATTGGCTCACGTGAGCGGCCAATCCCGGCGCTTGACTGCTGCGTAGGCAGGCACAGGGCGTGGTTATTGCCTATCTTATGTGGGGTTAGAAATCACGCGCCATTGAGCAGCTGCCTGTGATTCCTGTGTGCGTGTGTGTGAGACTCGAGAGAGAGAGAGAGAAAGAGAGAGAGAGAGAGAGCGAGAGCGAGAGAGAGAGAGAGAGAGCATAAGGGTTCATTTGGTCCGTCCAGTCTTGGACTATCTGGTAAATAAGTTCCAGGAAGTAAAAGTCAGTAAAAACTTTTTTTTATTTTTATTTTTTTGGGAAAACAAATACTGTATATGTCTGATGTGTCACTGAGGCAAAAAATAAAAGGCTCAAAAGAGAGTTCTGCTTGAAACGGTGTCCTTCACTAAAAACCTCTTTTTCTGCTATTTGTCTCCCAAGGAGTGCATTTTTAGTGAAAACAAGCTAACTTCCACTGCTTGTAACTAAACAAGGAAACATTTTTCAGTTTCAGTTTTTTACAAGGGGTAAGAAGAGAGTCTCTGCTTTATTGTGAGATATGTTGTGTAATTTTATTCCTAGCACAGAATATTCTGTGGGTCCTGGAAGATCAGGAAATATGCTCAAAATCCTGGCACTGGGAGCACACAGACCGAAATGACCCTGGCAGAGAATGAGTTAACCTGTAGTTTATGCACACCTGAGTCAAAATTACTATGGCTTTTGTCAATGTGTTTTATCTGCAGACTAGGAGCCATAGGCTTTTGGTTCTATCAAAGCCTTTATTTTTTGTATTGAGTGATACACTTTAATAAAACACTCATATTATATCAGAAGTTCTTTGTTTTGTGTTCACAATAGTGATGTCAGTTAGATTTGGTTAGGTCAGAGCTCTGGAATATTACAGTTAAATCATCCATCTTTGCTCACTACATCTGCCTTTCTTACTGTCATGTTACTGGCAAAGCTGTAACAGATTTGGCATTGGGCAGAGTTCTATTCAAGTGAATGGGCAGGCATGGGAAGTCTGTCCCATTATAAACCATTAGGGCCAGGGGTGCCCAACCTTTTTTGACCCAAGATCTACTTTTCAAGCAGCCAGCCTCCTAAGATCTACCAGTCCAGTTTCAACATCGCAAACGCACACACATCGTTTCCAGCCTGCAGTAACTAACCTCACAACACTTTCTCGTTGTCCCACAACCACTTGACATTAGGGCTGTGAATCTTCACTGGCCTCACGATTCGCGTCTCCCACCCTGCCAGACGAACTCAACGCGTTCTACGCCAGGTTCGACCCCTCTGCCAGAGCGCCTCCCCCCCCCCCCCTCTCCTCCCTCAGCCACCTCTCACCACCACCACCCCTCCTCCCCCCTCTCCCCCCCCTCTCTCCTCCCCCCCTCTCTCAGCACCCCCTCCCATTCCCACCTAACCACCAACCCCCCCCACCTCCCGCCCCCCACAGATCCAGACCGCCCTCTCACCATCACTGAGGATGAAGTGTGCCGGTCGTTCCTGCGTATCAACCCATGCAAGGCGGCCGGCCCGGACGGCATCCCCGGGCGGGTCCTCAAGGCCTGCGCCCACCAGCTGGCAGGCGTATACACAGACATTTTCAACCAGTCTCTCTCCCTCCGGCGAGTTCCCTCCTGCTACAAAGCAGCGACAATCATCCCCATTCCCAAGCAGCAGAAAGTGACCAGCCTCAATGACTGGCGCCCAATAGCCCTCACGCCAATAGCCAGCAAGTGCTTTGAAAAGCTGGTCATATCAAAGATACGCCCCACACTCCCCCCGGACCACGACCCGCAACAATTCGCATACCGCCCCAACAGGAGCACAGCGGACGCAGTAGCACACGTGCTCCACACCGCACTGTCCCACCTGGAGGGGAAGGACACATATGTAAGAATGCTGTTCGTGGACTACAGCTCAGCATTCAACACCATAGTACCCTCCAGGCTGGTACGCAAGCTCAGGGATCTGGGACTAAACACGGCAATGTGCGACTGGATCCTGGATTTCCTGACAGACCGCCGCCAGGTGGTGAGAGTGGGCAACCTCACCTCCTCCCCACTGACCATCAGCATAGGAGCGCCCCAGGGGTGAGTCTCCAGCCCCTTCTGGTACGACCTCTACACCCACGACTGCGTGGCGACTCAAACCTCAAACACCATCGTGAAGTTTGCAGACGACACAGCAGTCGTGGGGCTGATCTCGGGGGACGACGAGACGGCCTACAGAGAGGAGGTGAGGGCCCTAGAACAGTGGTGCCAGGACAACCACCTCTCTCTGAACGTCTCCAAGACCAAGGAGATCATTGTGGACTACAGGAGAGGGGGGGGCGCACACCCCCCAATCACCATCAGTGGTGGAAAGGGTGGACAGCTTCAAGTACCTGGGAGTCAACATCCACCAGGACCTGACCTGGGCCGGTCACACCGCCACTGTTGTCAAAAAGGCCCAAGAGCGAATACACGGACTCAGGCGCCTGAAGAAATTTGGGGTAAGGAAAGAAATCCTCAGGGACTTCTACAGAGGCACCATTGAAAGCCTGCTGACTGGCGGCTTCACCACCTGGTACGGGAACTGTACCACCATGGACCGCAGGGCGCTACGGAGGGTGAGGCGTGCGGCCCAGCACGTAACAGGATGTGAGTTGCCAGAACTGCATGAACTGTATAACCAGCGGTGCCTCAGGAGGTCCCTGAAGATCATCAAAGACACAAACCATCCCCACAACAGCCTGTTCTCCCTGCTACCCTCAGGGAGAAGATACAGGGTTCCAAAAGCACGCACAAATCGCTTGAGGAACAGTTTCTTCCCGCAGGCCACGAGACTCCTTAACATACACAAATAGTGTAGTACAGTAGTCGTACCGTACCGTACTGCAGCTGCTACCATTACGTATGTCTAATGTTTAATTGTATGTTTAATAAGGTACATGCTATTTGCACCTGTATGTCAAATACGTCGAATTTAAAATGTTTAAGCACGTATGCACATGACATGTGCACCTATGTGCAGTGAATATGCCACTGTCTCGGACTGTCTTATCACTATACTGCCTTATTGCTTATTGTTGCTTATTGCTTATTGCTTATTGCCTTATTGCTTATTGTTTTTGCACTCATTGTTATATTTGTACTATGTCGTAAACGGAGTCTACAGCACAAGAATTTCACACGTGATACTTGTACCATGGAGTGACAATAAAAATCTTGAATCTTGAATTCGATTCGATTACAATTCAGAGGGCTACGATTCAATTCGATTACGATTATCTTAAATCGATGAATCACTTTTTTTCCCCAATACATGATTTATTTTTTCTCACTTTCTTTTTTCTCACTGTGTGCCTACTTTTAAAATAAAAGTGCATTTGGAATTGCATTGTATTATGATCCATAATTAAAATAAACAACTGCATGTACTTCCATTATCTTTTTATTTGATTATAATTTTTTGTTTTTTTCTATAATTGATTTTTGACGCGATCGACCTGGGGTCAGTCCGCAGTCGACCAGTAGACCGCGATCGACAGGTTGGGCACTCCTGCATTAGGCTATCTGTCTGTGTGTTTCCACTGGATTAAAGAAAATACATTATGTGATGTTGACTGATGTTTTATGTATTACATAAAATATGACATGTTTTCTTTAGGTGTATATACTTTAGGTGTCATCTGAATGGAAGAATTACTCAATTTGAATATGAAAAATATACAGTAAATGTTGGTATAATAAACTTTGATTAGCAGTCCTTTTCATCAAATTAGTAGCTATAATTGGGAGTGATGGTGTTACAGTTAGGCTACTGGTGGAAGTGCACGGTCACAATCTGGCCCCTTGGTAGCGAGGACTTTTTGTGTGGCCCTCTCTATCATCAAAGTTGCCCATCCCTGCCTTAGACAGCGTGGTGACTGTCCGTCCGTCCAGTGTTGATGATGTTGTTGATGAAGTTGGCTCGGATGGGTCGAGGCAGATCCTGACGGAGAAAAATATTATTGTCAACGTATTGACACTATTCCCTCACAGCAGTACAGTTTTTATCAGTGTCCATTTTTTATCAAGCGTAACTGTAAATAAACTAAAACATAAAACTTAGTATAGTACATAACTAGAAATACCACATTGTGGTTGTATGCCTCCACCAACAAGTGAGCAGTCTACATCCATGTCTGTCCAGACTCATACAAGCACAAATACCTTGAAGCCCACAGCGCAGTGCTGTGGCCATTCAGCCTTACGCTACGTTCACATAGGGCACCTACGCCTTGCCTCAACCCACGCCTACGCCTACAGACCTTGAGCTGCGCGTGAAGTGAACCTACACACGCTTTTGCGTTCACACTGCACGCCTATTACACGCTGAACCTGAGCCGAGTTACAAGCGCCTCTCCTCTCTCCCGAGTGTTTTTTTTGGTCACGTGTGGTCCCGAATTATCATGAGTAGGTAAAATAAATCGGATATATTTAATGTGCTATTGATGCTGGATATGTATAACCAGGTCTCCTTCTTTGGTGACTGCTGTCATAGAGAACTGGATGCTGTTGTACTAACGCTAAGTGGATTAACTTTTCATTATCCATCTTGCTTCTTTCGGTCGCTATTCTCTCTCCTGAAGATTTGTTTACCGACGGGGAGAAAGCAGCCACCCGTCAATCACTCTCTCTCTCGCTCTCTCTGCTCAACATTGTTGTAGTAACACCATTTTATTTTGAAATTCAGTTGACTTTGCCATTTCCCACGGATATTGTCGCATTTTTCCTTCATGGTTTGACAGAAAAAGTGTGCCTTCACGCGCCTAGTCGGCTTGAAAATAGAACTCACGCCTAAACAATAAAATTGGCGCAGCTCAGGCGAGGCGTGGGTACACGCAAGGTTCACGCTGAGGCGCCCTGTGTACACAGCCTCATTGACTAAAAAGGACGCCTATTTAGAAGCGTGGGTAAAGGCAAGGCGTAGGCAAGGCTTGGGTGCCCTGTGTGAACGTAGCCTTATGGCACTTTAAGCAATGTTTGGGAGTACCTCAGCAACACAACTAATTGTTTTCAACATGGAAAATGCTCCTACCCCTACGCCAAAACCACCCACTTCTCCCCAACCACTCCCTCTACCCATCACTCGAATCCCAACTCTCTAAAGGTGCTCTTATACTCGAGCAAAGCTCCGTGGGGGTGGGGCCCCGCGAGTCTCCGTGAGTCACCGTGCAGACCTCGCGCTGGGGGTGATGCCATTATACTCAGAAAGTGATCAGCATGTATTGTACAATGGTGAGAACAGCCCGTGAAAAGTCGCAATGAAACTCTGTGCAGTACTGAGTGCGCTTTCACTCTCAAACGACCGCACATCAGCACATGAAGGACTCACCAAACTTGTTTTTACTGAAAGCCGTTTTTACTTCTCAGCCCTGATAGCCTACTACTCTGTGCTGCTTTTAATCTCTCTCAATAATGCTCTCAACACAACACATTTACTTGGTGAAATGACTAAAAACGAACAGTTGCAAATCAAAGTTTATAGCCTACCACATGGGTCAAGAAATGTGGCGAAAACACAGCTCAGTGTTCAGGGCTCAGTGGCTCGAAAGCGGACATGTTTGGAGAGAAGCCGTGCGCTGCTCGCGCTGTGAGGAAAAAAATGTCGCACCGCGCTCGCACTCGCACCTCACGGGGCCTCGCGCCTCACGGGGCCTCGCGCCTGGCCTACATGGATTGTATTACTCACGGACTCCAACTCCGAGATCTGTTCCACCACCATGGAGGGCGTCTCTCTCTCTCTCTCTCTCCCTTTCTGTCTCTCTCCCTCTGTGTGTGTGTGTCTCTCTCTCTCACACACACACACACACACACACACAAACACACACCCTCCCTCTCTCTATCTCCTCCATCCCTCTCCTGCTTCCGAGGCAACCAGCACAGCAGCAGCAGCGCACATTCACAGCGCGCGCTCTCGGGATGAGCTCACATTATATTCATGTGCTGATATACGGTCGTTTCAGAGTGAAGTTCAGAGCAGTTTCTCACTCATCACAGTAACATGAGGATTATGGACTATACCCTACTTGGCTGCAGCTCTGACCATCACTGTATGCCTCAGAGGCAGCGTGGAGCGCGCACAAAATCTGCCTCACGCTGCCTCGCTCGACCATGTCTCAGCTTTAGTTGTTGTCTGTGCACTCTGCAGCTGTGGCTGAGAGACATGATGATGCTGTATTATTTTTTCGACCATGAGCATGACGCACTGATAAAAACATTGCAAGTATTTGGAACACTGAAAGCGCCGCATGTCAGCCTGAACGTGAAAGAGAGGGAAATATGATGGTGAGATCTTTCTCCACATGGAGCCTATCAAGATCTAAAGCCATGACCGTTTATTTGATGTGAAGGCAATCCATTATTTCTACAAACGTGTGAAGTTGTCTTCGGTGCGCACTTGATAAACGATGTGTTCACTGGCCACAGGCGTGTACTTGCTATGTGTGTGCACGTGATTCATGTGTGTGCACGTGATTCATGTGTGTGCATGTGATTCATGTGTGTGCACGTGATTCATTTGTGTGCACGTGATTCATGTGTGTGCACGTGATTCATGTGTGTGCATGTGATTCATGTGTGTGCACGTGATTCATGTGTGTGCACGTGATTCATGTGTGTGCACGTGATTCATGTGTGTGCACGTGATTCATGTGTGTGCACGTGATTCATGTGTGTGCATGTGATTCATGTGTGTGCACGTGATTCATGTGTGTGAATGTCAATGAAAATGTTTTTTCCCTTGCCAAAATGTTGTCTAACTTTGGAGTGTTATTTATTTACAGTAGCTACCTTCCTGACAAACTAGCATAACATGGTACAAATCAATTCCTTGTGTCCTAGTTTCATATACCAGAAACTTCATTCTGGCTTTAAAACTGAGCCTGCTGCAACCTCTGAAAGTAAATTATCAAAATTGTAATATTTCCCAAATATCGCGATATTTCCGAAAAAGTAATTATCTGGCGGACCATCAGGCGGAGCGACCACAGTTTGGGAACCCCACCCCCATTCCTTGACCCCCACACCCCCTCCCACACACCCCTAGCCACTCTCTCTAGCCACCCCTCAAACCCCGACCCTCTACGACCATCCTATCCCTAGCTATGACCCCTTTTCCCTAGCCCCTCCCCTTTCCCTCACCACACCCCTTGAACCCCGACTCTCCACAACCTTCCAAGCCCTATAGAGTACCGCAGGGATGACGTAGTTTTGTAGTCGGAATGTGGAAGTCCCGGACTTCCGGGTTCTTCACTGTTTCTGCCTATGGGATTTTTGAATGGGTTTTTGGCGCGATGCTTCAAATAAGGTCTGTGGACAACGCACGCTTATTCAAATGCGAACCAGTGTTCAGCGGGATAATCTTCACACATGAGGACCACTTTCATGAGTTTTGAAGCGTAAATGCGAGCCCTAGAGGTAAAAAGCTCATGCTAAGCTAATCCAGAACTACACACAGTGTCGCATAGGCTTCCACGTCACGTCACCACTCAACCTGGACTGTTGTTGATGTGTGCGCTGCTGTGCACTGATTACCCCGGGCTGAACCAGGTGAGGGAAAGAGAATTTCCGTGTTCGTCCTTTGAAGTGATGACGTTATTGACGTATAATATCCCCGTCGACTCAACAGTGTCGTCTCATTTAGCAGCTTTCCTCTTTGAGGCAGGAAGCAACAGGGCTTGGGCCTGCTGAAATGCAGTCTTTTTATGAAACACAAATAGAAAAGAAAAGAAGTCCTTACACTGTCTGTGATGTTGTAGAATTTCATAAGACACTTCAGGGTAGCTGAGACGATGGCACTGTAAAAGACATGGAGGAAGTGTGAGCGTGCGATACTTCTAGTTATAATAAATAGCAATAACACGCTATAGCTTTGTGAGCTTTAAAGACCCCCTAAAGTCAAAAACATGTTTTTCTTCTTGTTCCTTCAGTTGGATGTGTGAGCTTCACTGTGCTGAATGATGTCTGTGCAGAGTTGGACAGTAGAAGACTGTTTCCACAATCGTCTGCTGAAAGTGTTTCTCTGAGCTCACTGAAAAGGTTGTTTACAACGAGCATGAATTGGTGACCAGGGGTGTAGTGGAGGGTAAACACACAGGGGCGTAGTGGAGGGTAAACACACAGGGGCGTAGTGGAGGGTAAACACACAGGGGCGTAGTGGAGGGTAAACACACAGGGGCGTAGTGGAGGGTAAACACACAGGGGCGTAGTGGAGGGTAAACACACAGGGGCGTAGTGGAGGGTAAACACACAGGGGCGTAGTGGAGGGTAAACACACAGGGGCGTAGTGGAGGGTAAACACACAGGGGCGTAGTGGAGGGTAAACACACAGGGGCGTAGTGGAGGGTAAACACACAGGGGCGTAGTGGAGGGTAAACACACAGGGGCGTAGTGGAGGGTAAACACACAGGGGCGTAGTGGAGGGTAAACACACAGGGGCGTAGTGGAGGGTAAACACACAGGGGCATAGTGGAGGGTAAACACACAGGGGCGTAGTGGAGGGTAAATACACAGGGGCGTAGTGGAGGGTAAACACACAGGGGCGTAGTGGAGGGTAAACACACAGGGGCGTAGTGGAGGGTAAACACACAGGGGCGTAGTGGAGGGTAAACACACAGGGGCGTAGTGGAGGGTAAACACACAGGGGCGTAGTGGAGGGTAAACACACAGGGGCGTAGTGGAGGGTAAACACACAGGGGCGTAGTGGAGGGTAAACACACAGGGGCGTAGTGGAGGGTAAACACATAGGGGCGTAGTGGAGGGTAAACACACAGGGGCGTAGTGGAGGGTAAACACACAGGGGCGTAGTGGAGGGTAAACACACAGGGGTGTAGTGGAGGGTAAACACAAGTAAACACAGTTTACCCACCTCTTTGAAATGAGGCAGATCGTTTACTCACCTATTTTCAGATCAACTGTATCAATCAATGAGGAGAAACAATGTGGGTAAACTACTCACCTTGGATAGTTTACCCACCTCTGTATTTACCACTACACAGCTGATCGTGACATCACGGATACTGGAGCCAATCCCTGTCCAGTATTCAGCAGTTAAAGCCCCAACACATTCTCACTGCAGATGGGTCAGGAACCCTTGTCGTCATTTTGTCGGGAGTGAGAATGTGTTGAAAGCCCGTGTTGTATGCTGTGATTGGCTAGTTAGGTTCTAGATAGGCCTAACCCTGATTGGTTGCTTTGGATTTTTAAATGAGGCAGAAGGAGGGAAAGTCATCTTACGGATTTGACAAGATAATATAACCTTTTTTTGTGGGACGGACAGACACAAATTATTATTCAAAGTAGAGTATTTTATATACATCTTGAAACATGACTTTAGAGGGTCTTTAAGCAAAGTGACAGCACTATAAGGTTATTAGCAATTGTATGATACTATAATGCACTTATGAGGACATATGAGCAGTATTTGCAGACTGCAAGTAAAGTGTAAAACAAAAGAGAGTATTTGTTGTCACTTTGGCATGGAGGTATAAAGAATTATGAATGCTCAACTTATAATACATTATGTCCACCAATTAATTACTTTATAACCCTTGTTATAAGTTTCCATGGATGATTAGAAACATTTATAAAGTTGTATAAACCCTTATACATTCATTTAATGTTATGAATGTGCTCATAATGCATTGTAGACATGACCTTCATAGAAAGTGTTTGTTACCAAAATATCTTGAAGACGGGCGATACTAATTAGATTGTTTACCTGCTTCCAGCAAGACCCTTGAGAAAACAGAGAGACAAACATTAAGTGACATATTTCATGGTTAGTCTAGAGCAGTGGTTCCCAACCTTTTTTCTCTTATGTACCCCTTGAGCTGTTTTCCCATGCCAGTAGTACCACCTCACTCATGCATGTCGATGATTCTCCTAAATTTGTTCTATTAATCTAATATTAAACTTTTAGTAGGCATCTCTAACAAATCTGATTGATTGAATGGAAATCATTTGAATGACTCCCATTTAATACAATTCTTCCCATTTCAATTGGGGAAGAATAATCAGTTTTACCAAGACGGGCCTATGAAATTACTTGGAATATTGTTTTTGATCATTTTGGAAATAAATTGTAATCCCCAATCTTTCCAAGTACCCCCTGCAAGCTGCTAAAGTACCCCTAGGGGTACACGTACCCCTGGTTGGGAAACACTGGTCTAGAGAACCTTCAGACTAATATCTGCAGAGATCCTCACCACTTGTCGAGGAACGTTGGTGTCGTACTTGAGTGTGAAGTTCTGCTTTGTCAAGGCGATGCTGCAACCAGAAACACACAGACTTGAATGAGTGAAGTAGCACTGCACACAGGGTTCCCACTGTTTCCAAGAGATCTTACAGGACATTCCCAGGACTTTTTCAGTGACAATTTAGCTCAGTGAGCTCTCTATTGGTTGATCTCAGGGTGCTTACCGCTAGACCCCGAAATAATTTGTGGATAATGAGTGTTAATTCTGTGGCGTCAGTGTCTCGCATTTAACCAGTCAGTCCGTGCATTATGTTTAGTGCAAACAGACAATTTATTAACAAATATTTGTCATTATACATTGATTATTGCTTATCATCGAATGGAATACAACTTTATGATTTATTATTATTATTGTGTGTACAAAGTCTAAATATCAGGTTTACAGTTACAGCCGGGTGGGGTGGCTGGACAGGTAGATCTTGTGCTGTTGAAAAATGTAAAAGTAGATCTGAAGTGTAACAAGGGCAAATTCGGCCCTGGACCACGTGCTGCGTGTGGCAACGGCGGGGGCAGGTATCCCTGGGTTGTGGCTAGATGGGGTACAGCCACGGATGGAGTGACGTGAAATCGTGGCAATTGTTATTATTCCATGTAATTAATTTGTGTTCCTTCTTGTATAGTGTCATGACGAAAGCAAAGATACAAGAGGGTGAGATAAAGGATACATCCCGCCAATATTCAAGTAGCCTCTAATACTGTGTGTGTGTGTATGTGTTCCTTCCTCTAGACCTAACCGTATTTTCTAAATTTCTGATCACCAATTCCATTATTATAATTTTTTAGGGCTTTATAGCATGAATGAGAGATGAATAGGGGGAGGCCAGCTATTATCATTTCTGTCAAAAAAATAAAAAGAAGAAAAATAAGTCATATTTGAGATCCGGGGCTTTTCATAAAAAATCCTGGGCTGTAGCCCTGAAAGGCCAGGCCTAACAACGCCACTGCTTGTAGGGAGATGCTGCTTTATCCTCCAAACTGCATGATAATGTCAATCTAATAAAAAGAACAAAGAAATATCCAATAGGCTCAAAGAACATGTCGGTGATGTCAGGTGTCGGACACGATGATGCAATTGTGCCAAAATGCAACATTCACACTTCAAGTTGTACTCTTAGATTGAATGGTGAGAAGAACCTAATTGACACACATAATTAGCGAGCAGATGACAGAGATTCCAGAGAATTTTTAATGACAGAAATCGGTTCAGAAGTAAGTAGAGAATCCTTGGTGACAGGCAGGTTGCCTATAGCTGCGTCTGTGTGCATTTGGCACAGGGGCGAGAGGAGGGGATGAGATGGAGGCACGCCTAGGCGCTGCTGACTGGGAAGTGAATACAGTGCGTCCACGAAAGTGGAAAGCGTCCTTTCCGTTCCATATGACTGACACTGAATTAATCATCTTTAGTGACAACCAAATTAATTGATGTGTGATGTGATCTCTTTCTCTCTCAATCCCTCCCTCTCGCGGGCGCGCAGAAAAGACTTCAAAGGGATTGCAGCGACAACCAAATTGACGTGATAAAAACATTGGCTGTAACGCGAGGGGACATAACGCGAGGAGACACTGACACAGAGTTCATGTCTGTAAACTGTTCTGTAAAATGTAGTTCACCACTTACGGTTTTAGCACGGGCCGAAGCAAAATAATAACGAAATAGCGAGTTTGTAAAACGGGCCGAGGGTATTTGCATTGGGAGGAGGAGGTGTGTGTGTGAGTCAGTGTGGAGGTGTGTGTGTGTGTGTGTGTGTTCATCGAAATGAAGGCACCGTCCCAAGCGGGCGTGGTCAGGTGTATTGAAACACACCACCCCTTCGGGAAACGAGAGTGAAAAGTCATCCAGCGTCCCAGAAAGTGGAAAGCGTCCTTTCCGTTCCATATGACTGACTGACACTGAATGAATAGTCTCTAGACCAGCGTGCTCCGCACGTGCTAAAAACTGATCTAGCTGATATGAGCGACAGGGATCGCACCATACATTAATATCCTCTCTGTGGAAGTCTGGGGGAGGTTTTACCCATTTTCAACCCGCTTTCTATCATTACAATGTCAGTAATGATGCAGATGGACAGCCTTTACCTTGTCTTCATATTTTCCTGCACAGAGAGCTCCGCAGTTTATTCCAGCACTTCCGTGTCCAGAATGATTCAAAACGCATCATTCTGTACAGGAAGTGAACAGGCGAGGGCGGCTTCGAAGACGGTTACTTTTTATTTTCTCTGTACATCCGCAGGAAACGCATGGAGATCCTTAACGAGCGTTAAAGGAGAATTTCGTTTTTTTACACCACGGTCCTCATTTCCAGGTTAAAATATGTTTTACTCACCGAAATAGTTTGGCTTCATTCGGATGCCCACGGAAGATTTTGAGCTCCGAGTAGTCTCCTCAAACAGGCTATAACGAGAGCCTGCGGCCAGCGTGGGGCATGATGGACGGGAGTGCACGCGCTCTCTAAATGACACTTTTTCTGTCATTATGGTTGTAAATATAATTATTTAGCTAATAGCTAGAAGCTAAGCTAACAACAACACAGCAGTCAGCGTTGATCTGCCCCGGATGGGGTTACAGTGCGTATCTTCCCCCTTCTGTGGTTTCTCTGAAGAAGGTTTCACAGAGGGGGAAGATGGGCACTGTAACCCCATCCGGGGCAGATCAACGCTGACTGCGGTGTTGTTGTTAGCAATTAATGTGGCAATTAATAATATCCGCACGTCGGACGAGAGCAGTTGGATGAAAATCAACCATCATATATCATCATACCATATGAGGAGCTTTTTGTCACACGTTTATAAGCCTGGAAGAGTTTAGCCGCAAACGCTGCTGAGCTGATCCTTCTTTCAAAATGTGAGTATAGGCTACATCTGTTCAACAGGCTGTGCACTACTGTTTGATATTCTTCAAGCCACTATACAGTACAGCATCGCCACAGCCAAGAACGCACAACGCTTATGTTTATGTATGTTACGATTGCCAAAACCGATTGATAACGCAAAACAGTTGAGCCATTTTCGGTGGAGTTCATCGCATATACACACAGCTGAAACCCCCATGCTGAAACATATCAGGGGTGTCATAAGTGTATGAGACAGACACCCACACATCATCTGTAACAGTGGTGTTGTCTACGTGATACGCATGTATACGCAGTATACACACTGCGAAATGACTCAGATTTGCGTATGCGCACTGGGAAA
This sequence comes from Poromitra crassiceps, assembly GCF_964638095.1. Taxonomy (NCBI): domain Eukaryota; kingdom Metazoa; phylum Chordata; class Actinopteri; order Beryciformes; family Melamphaidae; genus Poromitra; species Poromitra crassiceps. The sequence continues at coordinate 94,666 of NW_028151916.1, read as the reverse complement.
TGCGCTATGATACGTATCGTTTTCAATTTCAAAATCAGAGTTAGTATACCCTCTGAAAAAAGGTAGACTACACCACTGATCTGTAATATGTTGGTAAAGCTGAAAGGGCACATCTCAGTTTTAAAAGTCAAGGAGGACAAAATACTCACATTTCACTTGATTTATTGACTCACATCACAAAAACAAAACGCTTACGTGTTTCGGCAAAGAGCCTTCTTCAGAGCGTTTTACCTTGTGGGAGAAGCGCTAGTAATCCTTGCAGCAGACAGTCGAGCAGGATGATTGATAAATGGTAAATGGTAAATGGCCTGCATTTATATAGCGCTTTTATCCAAAGCACTTTACAATCAGTAGATAGTCTACATTCACCCATTCATACACCGATGGCGGCAGGATGCCACGCAGGGTGCCTACACACCATCGGGAGCAAGGAGGGTTAAGTGTCTTGCCCAAGGACACAACGACAGCAGCTGGGAGGGAGCGGGGATCGAACCGCCAACCCTTGCGTCATTGGCCGACCCGCTCTACCTCCTGAGCTAAAGCCGCCCCAATGCACACCATAAAATCTCAGCGAGGTGCCGGTGACGGACAAGAATCTATAAAAAAAAGAATAGAAACCGCACACTCTGGCTCCGATGCAATGGATTTAATAGACGGACAACGTTTCGGCCTGGTGGCCTTTGTCAAGTCATGCGGTAACATGACTTGGTTTTGCTAGTCTAAACTCTTACCGTGCTTATAAACATCCGAGTGGCACGCACACCAATCGATGTAAACAATGGATCTGGAAGTTAAATGTCCGTTGCTTTGCTGAACCTTGAACTACCAAGACTGAAATGGCAAATTAAATGGATAAAGTTGGGCTATTTCTCCGTTTGGGTCGGGTTGCCAGATACAGCGATGGTTCCAGCACAAAGACTGCTCAAAAATGGAAAAATTGAGACAATCTGGCAACACGGAGTCTGATGCGTGCTATCTAAAAGCACATGGTTTTTGTTTACATGGTGATGAATGTAAATATTGAGGTAGGATTTTTTTATTTTACTGGGACTTTGATGGATGAAATGCATGTACAATGGAAACCTTATATAATACTGCTATAACAGCTGATACAAGGGTGACATAATCAGGGCTGCTAAGTTTCAGCCAAAGTTAGGAGTGAGATTGGAAGGGACGTGATTTTGTGGGGGGGGGGGCTAGCTTTAGAGGGATATCTCAATTTAAATTAACATTAGGATTACTGTTGTGATGTAATTATTCAGTCTGCACCCCGATGCCAGCTGCTCTCCCTGTCGGCCTCCTCGTGCTCTCTCTCTCTCTCTGTCTCTGTCTCTACTCTGAATAGTGAACATGCAAGAAATATGATCAATTGTTAGAAAGAATAGAATACACAGAGTCCAAGTCTACATTAGGATTAGACTGTCGGATGTCATTACTCAGTCTTATTCTGTCATTATTCAGGCAGCTCCTCTCCACCCAATTATTTTGAGTGGAGAGCAGATTTTGGTTTACACAGCAGCCTGTGTAACGTTACTCCTGCCTGGACTGGCTATAACGCATTTTATTCTATAAAAATAATGTATTTTGTATGATCAAAATGAGGTGGTTACCTACCGTTTGACCTGCCGTTTCAGTTGAAAGAGCATCACGGCATTTCAGCTGACAGAAAAATCTTTTCAAACTTTTCAACTTGTGTTCTTCCTGGGATAGTGGCGCCATGATCCGCCCTACTCTGCCTCTAATTGGTTGGTACTCGTGGTTGCCTTTCGTTGGGTTGGTTAGATTTAGGCAGGGGGACTGATGATTGGTTAAAGCTAGGGTAAGAATATCTGGGTCAGCCAATCAGAGGCAGAATAGGGCGGGCTCACCCTGTGACAGACTCGAACTATGGCAAGCCGCAAGTTATGGGAATATTATAATAGAAGTGAGAGAGAAAAACATTTATGAGCGTGTGAAATAGCAAGTGTGGCGTGAAGAGGTTAAATTGCGTGACTCTCACTCTCAATGAGTGAGACTTGGCAGCTCTGTATAATACTGCTACAGCCTACCAGCTGCTATTAAAAAAATAATACAAAAATGGCATAACGACCCCCCCGCCCCCACACACACACACACACGCACACACACACACACACACACACACGCACACGCACACGCACACACACAACTTGAATCATTACGATGTCTAGGGTAAAAATCGACGATGGCATCGTAATGATTCAAGTTGGTAGACATCGTCCAACCCTACCGTACACGGCTCTTATACTAGACATCATGATGTTACGATGGTGGGAGCTGAGACCATCGGCTGTGCCCGACATCGACCATGGACGTCCATCGCCCCAACCCTAAGTGTGAGGTGAAAAACACGAGTGGAGGAGAGAGTTGGGTGCTGGCCTGGAAAAGCAGGGGGAGGGAACTCTGCTTGCTACCCAGGCACTTATGTATGTACTTAACCTAACTAACTTAACTAACTATCCGGTGTGCACAACATTGTCAGACTAAACTCCGGCTGACACCCCAAAAACTTACAATCCGCTACAGAAAAATGTATATTGTTTGTTTATTAACTGGCCCCTGGCCTTCTATCATTTCACGAAAGTGGCCCCCAGGCAAAGCAAGTTGAGTATCCCTGCTCTACATCATGACTGACCAATGTGGGGCCCATGGGCCACGTTTGGCCCACACTGTTTGTTTTGGCCCACCATGGATTTCATTAAAATGTTTGTATTTTTTACCATGTCATCCTAGCTTGTTGGGAAGGGGCTAAATAACACTACAAAGCAGGGATTCTGCTAGGCATTTTTCCAGATGGCCAATGCAGCTGGTAACCTTCCAGAATTCCGGCCATATCGAATATTTGCCGGCCACTATTAAAAAAAGTTTTCCTAAATAAATGTTTTGAATCCATTTATTTCTCTATAGTCTATTTTTTTAGCTTCTATAGTCGATCATGTTTATTCCAGTGTTGTCATTAAGAGGCCGATTTTGCAGCAAGAATATTTAATTGGTCGGCATTCAACAGGCACGTCGTTCTCAGTAAGGACGCTTTCGTTATTGAAACAGACAACATGCAGCACGCTCCTACTGTAGCCTATCTATCTGCATTTGCAGTCACTCATGTACCCATATCTGCTGGACATTGCCTTGATGAAAAAACAACGTAGCTAAAAGTAATAAGTGCGACAGTGTCAGTGCAGACAGCGCACAACTTGAATCTCCAGCAATAGGCTACGCACCTTAATCTCTCCCACTCCACACCTGGCAACTGCGTCAGCTCTCCTGCAGTCACTCTCGGCTCCCATGTGGCTTTATTTGTGGTAAGCAATAAGCATTTTGATTCATCTCATCCAGTGGCGTGCCTGACCAAGCTGGTGCCCTAGGCAAGATTTTTGCTGGTGCCCCCCCCCCCCCAAAGAAAATATAATAAAAATTATATCGCAGCTAATTCCACCACAAATACTTAAACAGTCACACAAACGGATGTCATGTCACTGCTAAAACTACACAAACTGACGTCATGTCACTGCTAAAACTACACAAACTGACGTCATGTCACTGCTAAAACTACACAAACTGACGTCATGTCACTGCTAAAACTACACAAACTGACGTCATGTCACTGCTAAAACTACACAAACTGACGTCATGTCACTGCTAAAACTACACAAACTGACGTCATGTCACTGCTAAAACTGCTGCCTGCAGTGCAGGCTCAGAATCGCCCTTCCCCCACTCTGGGAAAAAGCTCCGAGCAGGTAGAAGGGGGCGCGGCCGCGCAGGGGGTGCACTTTGAGAGCAAAATTAAGAGGCTAGATCTATAAAGAACTACAGACATCATGTTAGATTAATATCCTCTTTAACTGTGCTGTTGCTTTAAAATGATACAAAAAATAAATGTCTCCCCATATAATATAATTTATATTCTGCATACAGGTCACATGGCAGAATACTGCTCAATTAAATAGAATGGCCCATCTACACAAACATCACTTACAGGGTAGTTACTTACCCATTCACTTCAATAGAACTGTCCCCAAAGTCTAGCCCCAAACTAGCCCCAATGCAAAATCTGAATGTTGTGAGTTATCTTTCTTCCTTCTATAGCACACAGAGAGGAAGCAAACTGTTGCATTTCTGATCAAAACTGTCACATTAAAACATCAATGACAGATGAATTGATCTGGGGGCCGGGGCTATTTTTCCTTTTTTTTTGGGGGGGGGGGATACTGAGGCCATGACCTCGGTGTCCTCAATGGTAGCTACGGGCCTGGCTGCAGCCCATGCAGGCAGCCAGAAAGCCAGAATTTGAAAAATTATTTCACTATTATTTAAAGACTTAAGACCTTGTTGTGCTTATTTTTTGTCTACTATTGCAAAATAATAGTAGGCCTATTATCATGAAAAAGTATTTGTAAAAAAAAAAAAAAAAAAAAAAAAAAACATTTTTTTTTTTTTTTTACCCTCTCTGGCGCCCCTAACGGCTCAAGCGCCCTTAGCATTTGCCTAGTTCGCCTAATGGACGGCACGCCACTGATCTCATCATTCGAGCGTCGGGCAACAAGCGCGAGCCATTGATTGATTGATTATTCGCCTCACGTATAGGTAAAAAGGTTTTTACCTCCGCTAAATTGACAGCCTACGTCGGGTCTCTTTCACTTTTGACGGCGGCAGGCACGCTTCTGTTTCTTCTTGAGGAAGATGGAAGAATAGTAGGTGCTTGACGCTTTCCTGCCGTCTTGCTGGCCTCGGCTGAAGTAGGCCTACTTGTCGTTGCATGATCTAGATTATAAAATGGACTGGCCTAGCAAGGGATGTATGTAATGTGTGTTTTGACATTTGGGTTTCCTCCTGCATCAAGTCACAGCGGGTCCAGCGCTGGCCGGCAGGACTGATGCTGCGTGTGCAGCTTTTGAGCGGCGCACTACAGTAAAGAAAGCGTCTTCTCCAAACACCAAACACTCAACATAACAGCGGGGTCGGAAGAAATATTATGTAAGTCTTTATTTAAGTCGTAGCTTATTGGCAACATCACTTAGGCTATAGGTCACACAATATTAGGCTATTTTATATAAGGAATTTATTTATCTGGCATATTTTCAACCGGTCACTTGAGCCGGTTACCTTTTAATTTGCCGGCCCACGGCAACAAATACCGGCTAAAAGCTGGCAATTGCCGGCTAACGGAATCCCTGCTACAAAGATAGGCGAAATTTTGGCCAGGGAAAAACTGGCAAGGACATTTTCAAAGGGGCCCCTTGACCTCTCACCTTAAGATATCTGCATGAGAATGGGTTCTATAGTAGAGTTAGGGCAGGCATGTCCAAAGTCCGGCCCGGGGGCCAAATGCGGCCTGCGGACTGATTTTAACCGGCCGTCGGCTTGTATATCTCAAAATATACTATATATGGCCCTCCACGCAGTAGGGGTGTCAAAATTAATCGTTTAATTGCTGCATCGCGATGCAGACGTGTGAATTGAATCGAAGACAGATGAATCGTTGAATCGTTTATGTTTACATTTCTGTCGACATTCAGATTTTAAAGCACTTTCTAAGTCAAAAAGGGACTTGATATTGATCTGACTGCTTGTATTAATTGATAAAAAGTAGCCATGTGCAGTAATAATATAGAAAATTGAGGATTTGAGCAGCTTGGCCGCCTGTTATTTTCACATGATCTAATCTGGCCCCTATTCAAAAAAGTTTGGACACCCCTGGGTTAGGGCTATGCACCTTGAGTTGCATGCACTCGGTGAGAAAGCCGTCTCTCTTTAAATATGTTTGCTTTTTTTTTTTACAATCAACTCTAAATCTAGCTAACATTACTGTGAAATAGATAAGAGTAGTGTTTTTATTATTTTGAAAATGTATTTTAGAATGTAAACTGTCTATAAAAACATTTAAATCAATAAAAATCTATAAAAGCGGCAATCTGGGCAATGTTTGTTCTCTCTGTTTCAATTTTTGTGCCACTGATGATGTCATCAGTGATGTCATAAGGGGGCACACACACACACATAAGGAGGTATTGTGACATCGATGACGATGTCATCAGTGATGTCATAAGACTGATGACATTAGGGCTGGGCGATATGACGATATATTTCGTCTGGACGATAGAAAATGTATTTCGTCTCATATGATGCTCTATCATTTATATCGTGTTGCAAATCACACTCACGGCAATATTTTCCGTCATTTGGATGACGCTGTGCTTGCTTCATTCGGTTTTCTTTTTTACTCACGTCCACAGTCCACACACGCACCAGACTCTGTGTCAACAAGCCCCATTGCGTCCCTTTATAAGTGGGTGAGTAGGCTAAAGAGCAGGGAGATGTTACCTCCACTCCGTCCGCCTAGTCTACCCAGGCATTTGCGCTGTGTTAAGTGCGCGTTTGATCCATATATGAGTGTGTCCTCCTGACGTTAAACCTGGCAAAACATCTCCTTCCATCCTCATCATCCCAAGAAAATCCCTTGAGGGCCGACAACAAAACGTCTATCGTTAGCTTTAGCTTTCCCTGGGTGAGTTGTGTTGGTTGGATAACCGTGAAATCCCGGAGTGGAGTACTTTTGTTGAGTGAACTGAACTGGTAACATGGAAATCCCGAAATGGAGCATTTTTGTTCCTTTATAAACGAACTGAGAACTGGACTAACTATTCACCTTATGTAGCCACGCCCATTTGACCTGGTTGTGTGGCCGTATCAAAACTTCCGGCTAAAATAATAATAAAATAAAATAAAAAATGGCTGCGCTGCTCCAATATCATCTAACTCTGAATAAACTAATAATTTAGCCAATTGTATGTAACATACCAAATAAAAGCAAACGGCAATGTCTAAGAATGCAACGCCATGTAACTGGCTCGTTAAGTCTCGCATTCCAGGGAATTACGTTAACGTCTGCGGGTCTTTATTGACCTTAGTGGCTCGCGCTGCCTCTGAGGAGAGAAAACTATCTGAAGCTTTCTTTGTTGGAGTCCAGGTATGTTTTACAAGAAAGTGCTCGTCATTGTCGACGATAACGTTATCTGACCTGGCTAACAGTGGATACTCGCTTGCTTGCTGTGTACCGGCTCAAAGTAGTAGGCTACGTAATTTATTTTACCCCTTCACTGTCCGCTCCAAAAACAACTCTTATTTTGCGCCGTGACCGCTGGAAGTGTTAAAAGGACCCGGAAGAATTTGGTCCACTGTAAGGTCTGAACATAAGGTGAATAGGCTAAATAACTTTTATTTTACCCATTTTGCTCTAATGTAATCTTTGAAAATCGAACTGGTGGTGTGGTTCAGTTTGTGTTTCATTCTACTGCCCCGCAACTAATTATTATTATTTGTGTTGTAAAGAATAGCCATGCTTATCTGTATTCTGAATGCATGTATCCTTTGTGAGGTTTGACAACATTTTAACTGGTTTAACTGCTACATAAATAAATGGCCGTGTGGTTATTTTATATAAACTATAAATTGAATTTACAGAAAATATGATATATCGTGATATATATCGGTATCGGGATATGAAATTACCTATATCGGGATATGAGATTTGGGTCATATCGCCCAGCCCTAGATGACGTCATCAGTGATGTCATAATGGGGCGCACCCCCCCCCCCCACTGATGATGTCATCAGTGATGTCATAAGGGGGGGCACACAGACACACTGAGGCATTGTGACATCACTGATGATGTCCGGTAGGTTACTTGTACATGCAACGGACATACATTTTATAAGCCTTTTGTGATTTATATCTCACCTGTACAAATCATTTCTTTATCTTCTTTCTATGATCCCTGAGGTCTGGCATATTAAGGAGCCAAAGTCAAACAGAGTGTGTGTGTGTGTGTGTGTGTGAGATGCAGCCTTCCGACCTGTTCCCATGACGCTGTGCTCTCTGTTGTCACGGTGATAGGTGTTGCTGTTCTGGTTCTCCTTCCTCCTCTCTGACAGAAAGTCCCGCCCCTCGGAAGATGACCGCTTCCTCCTACAACAACCAATCACAGTAGGAAGCATTTGGTTTCCTCTAGTGCAAGACAATTGAACCAGTGACATCCTGTGCCTCCTGTTCTGTGGGAATTGAACCGGCAACCGGCCAACATGTGGAGGGGAGTTTGACCTTCTGCTGTGGGATTGAACTGTCAACCGAACCTACCACGGTGTCTCCTGCTCGCCACCCGGCTCCTCGGGTCGCCGGTCAAAGTGGTAGTAATTGATGTGTGAGTGCAGCAGGCTCCACTTCCTGAAGGACTTGGTACAGTCCAGTGCCGGGCATTTAAACGGGTTGTGGTCCAACTCAATAGACAGAGACTGGGTGGAGGCTGATTCTTGATCACTCTGTACACTAGAGAGAGAGAGAGATTTAGTTGTATACTTCCTTCTGAACTGCACCAGGTATGAATAAGTAATAAGTACAGTGTGTGTGTGTGTGTCTAAGTAAGTAATTCTTTATTTCTATATCACTTTTCACAGCACGAGGTCACAAAGTGCTTTACAGAGAAACAGAGTCGAAGTTACAATGAAACAGTGAGGTAAAAAGCATAAGAAGCAACGATGAACAAGAAACACACATGATAAAAGACACAGGGAACATAAACAATAATAACCGGTTATCCGAAGGCTTGCCGGAACAGAAAGGTCTTTAGCTGTCTCTTAAAAATATCCACAGAGGCAGAGGCTCTTAGGTCCAGGGGGAGAGCGTTCCAAAGCTTTGGAGCTACGTTTTAAAAGCGCGGTCACCTTTTGTTTTGAGCCTGGTCTGGGGTACGACCAGGAGCCCCTGGTCGGAGGACCTCAGTGACAATGTACGAGGGAGCTTCCCCATGCAAGGCCCTAAAAGTGGTCACCAGAACCTTGAAATGAAACCTGAAGGCCACAGGGAGCCAGTGCAGTGAGAACAGGATGGGAGTGATGTGACAGGATTTACGTGAGCGGGTTAACAGCCTGGCAGCAGCGTTCTGTATCAGTTCAGTTGTAGACGGTCCAGAGATGATTTATTGAGGCAGGTGAAAAGCGAGTTACAATAGTCCAGTCGGGATGAAATAAAAGCATGAACAGCCAATTCCAGTTCTGAGTGGGAGACAATGGATCTGAGTTTGGCAGTGTTTCTGAGGTGGAAAAAGCAGGTGCGGGTGAGGGATTTTACATGACTGTCCAGGAGCATGGTCTGATCAAAAATGACACCGAGGTTTCTTAGGCTGGAGCGAATGTTCATCTTGTCTGCATTTAGTTGTAGAAAGTTATTTGCCATCCAGTTTTTAATGGCAGACAGGCACTCATGAAGGATGTTAATTTTTTCTATTTCTTCTGGTTTAAAAGACAGATACAGCTGGATATCGTCTGCATAACAGTGATAAGAGATGCCCTTAAAACTGTTGATGAGGAGGCCTAGAGGCAGCATATACAGAGCCCATAAAATGGGGGCTAAAACAGAACCCTGGGGCAGGCCACATGGTAGAGGGGCAGGGTCAGATGTAAAAGGGCCGACGGCCACAGAGAAGCTTCTCTCAGAGAGATAGGATGAGAACCATTTCAGTGCACTCCCAGAGTCACCCACCCAATCACTGAGTGGGTCCAACATGATGCAGTGGTCTACAGTGTCAAAGGCTGCACTTAAGTCTAATAGTACCAGGACTGAACATTCATCAGCATCTGAAGCCATCATGATGTCGTTTGAGACTCGGAGCAGGGCTGTCTCTGCAGAGTGCTTCTGACCAAAACCAGATTGGAATTTGTCCAAAATGTCATTATTTGTCACGAAAGAGGTCAGTTGATTAGTGACAACTTTCTCAAGCACTTTAGAAATAAAAGGCAGTTTAGAAATGGGCCTGTAGTTTTTGGGGAGGGACGGATCCAGATTGGGTTTTTTGAGGAGGGGTTTGACAACAGCCTGCTTAAAGGAGGATGGAACACAGCCAGACTGCAGTGAGGTGTTGATGATGGAAACCATGCTAGGGCCAACAGAGCCGGAGACTTCCTTGAGCAGGGAAGTTGGTAAGGGATCTGAAGGGCTGGAGGAGGATTTCATCCAGCTGACTAACTTGGTGAGGTTTTGCAGGGTGACACAGGTGAAGTTGCTAAAAGAGACCAGGTGGGAAGGGGGGTGGGGGAGGTTGAGGTGGTGATACTGGCCCTCACATCAGAGACTTTGTTCACAATTGTATTTTCCAGTCCTGATTGGAAAAAACCGGGGGTGAGGGGAGAGGTGAGCTAACAATATTATGAATAGTTTGAAAGAGTACCCTAGGGTTACGCCTACTAGCTGTGACTAGGGTTGCAAAATAAGAAGCCCTTGCATTCTTTACCGAGTCATTAAGATCAGTTAACAGCTCCTTCAAATAAAAGCGATGGACCTGGAGGTTTGTGGATTTCCACAGCCGCTCAGTTTTGCGGCATTTGCGCCTGAGGCTGCGGATCTCATCTGTTATCCAGGGCGAGGAGTTTACAGATGGGATGCTACGCGTTACTATGGGGGCAATGTCATCTAGGCGTGATTTCTAACCCCACATAGGATAAGCAATAACCACGCCCTGTGGCGCCGGGATTGGCCAGGAGCAACACTGGAGGGCACGCAGCCCAGCGATTTCATGAACCAACTGAATAGCTCTGGAGAACGGACAGCGATTTCGAGAGCATAATAATTGTAATCTACACAATGTACACTATCTACAAAAACATGCAATAAACGGTGTTGTGTTCACGTTCATAGCTCATATAATATAATGTATCACCTTAGGTTAAGATTTCCCTTAGGGTCCAAGTTCAGGTGTCCATAAAATCGAATCGGCTGCACAAAACACCCTTAAGAAGTAATCTCTCCCATTTTTTATTCGCAATAAAGTAAGTTGGAAGACAGATGAGTGACAAACACATCGGAGGTTAATTCCCCCTCGAGTCTTACCAAAGGATGTTTTAAAAAAGGAAGAAAACAAAAATGAGTTATCACAGTTTGTGTCGTGTCTTACCCACCGACTAGAGGGCGCTGGCATCTCCAAGCCAATCACCTGGGAAAGGAAAGGAAGCAAGGACACATTGTAGGAAACCACATTTCGGAATGGAATGCCCCCGAAATAATTCAGGTCCTCTGAAGCAGAGGCACTGTACTACATTCTCAGAAAATGCTATAATTAGAATGAGATTTCATTACTGGCACACAGAGAAAAAAAACACGTCACAGACAGCTGATCGAGCTAAATTTAAAATAAAGCCACTATAAAGCAGACGAACAGCACAGGCTGAAGAATGAAGGAAGAGGGAGGACTGCCAAATAATTTGACACGTCTGGTCTTGCAAAGAGGTGCGCTCACCGAGTCGGGACAAAGTTGGTGTGTGTGCGTGTGTGTGTGCATGTGTGTGTGCATGTCCATCTGCCAGGCTTTCTCCGTGTCTCTCGTGTTAGTGGGAGTGGCCTCATGGCAGGGACACTGGACAGGGACACTGGACAAACCTTTCTGGGATTGGTGTTTCTCGGTTTTGCCTTGGTAATCAAAGCCCAGTGCGCTCTGGTCCACGCGATCTGCCTGTACGCCGTATCGCCCCCCAAACCCAGTGGAGTAGTCTACACAGCAAAGCAGGGGGCAAGGGTCAAAGTTCAAGGACAAGCCGCAGCAGAGCAGCAATGATCAAGAAGCAGCCCAATTCCAAAGCGCCCGTCAACACAAACCCAAGGGGAGGGACAAACACTTGGGCAAAGAGCTAAAAATCAGAATCAATTCACTCAATGTAGTTGTTTAATTCAGTTCCTTTTCAGGATTAATCAGTGCATCAATTTGGAAAAACTACACATTAAAAACTACAATGTCCTGCTGGTGGTGCAGAAAAGAAAAGGCATCTGTACCACTGTTAAATAGTTATTTAAAGGAACACTGCAGCAATTTTCAACCAGCTTTGTATCATTACATCAATAGTTTATCAGAAAACCAGTGATGTCATTCATGCACAAATGACATAACCGCTCCACAACTTTACTCAAATCAACTGTCAAACTAAATGAACGACTGCAAAACTGTTAACAGTTTTCTGATAAACTACTGATGTTGTAATGATAAAAAGCTGGTTGAAAATCACCGCAGTGTTCCTTTAACCCATTGATGCAGCATTTGCGTGTATATCCCTCATTTGTGTGTGTATCCCTTTAAGACCGTGAACTGCGTGACGCAGTTCACGGTCTTAAAGGGATACACACACAAATGCTGCATCAGGTATCAATGGATTAAGAACAGAATTGGAATTGGGCAAGTCTTCTGCTCTCCTGTGCAACACAAGGATGGTGACAATATATGTCGTCATGGGAAGCAGGCAAGCAGCTAATGAGCACTGAGAGCTAAGGGACTGGAGTGGACTCCCACAGCACTGAGAGCACCCTTCTTCCCATCCATATACATTATAATACACCAAAAAGCAAACGGCAAAAAAACAGCTAGCCTTTTCTGGCTCTACAGTAGCCACCAGGCAGAACAGAGATCAAAGAATTCCACTCTGGGACCTGTTTTCACTTGTTTGCGTTTTTAGGCCCCAAGAACGCCGTTCCTGTGTAAAAGGAAGGCACTAACGCTAAAAAAAAGTTTGTCGTTTTATGCAGGGAGCGTTGCCGCGTAAACAGGGCCTATGTCTGTCTGGCAAGTTTCTCTACTACAAATTTTCCACTCTCAAAATCCAAGTGGCAAAATAGTGAAACTTGATGGTGAATTTTGGAATGTACAGAAGGATGCCTTCAGTCAGTGAATTAAAAAATATATATATTTTAATTTCCTTTTCCTGAGTAGGGTGCACATTACTGTCGAACTGTATGTGTAAAAAGGGAGTCCCGCACACCGTCCAAACTTGCAAATAAGAATTTATTCTGTGACGTTTCGGTCACCGACCTTTTTCAAACAAACTGTTGGAACTGTACGTGGAAAAGACAACCAGGCTATTTACTTGAAACAGAGGAGTGGAAAGAAAGCACATTGCGACATCACCTTTCTGCGAAGCGTGTTTCTCTGTCTTCCCAGCGTACTCAAACCCTACAGCAGACTGGCATGAGAGAAAGGCAGAGGCAAAACAATGATTATTACAACGCCTCATCCCTCTGTGTGTGTGTGTGTGTGTGTGTGTGTGTGTGTGCATGCGTGCGTGACTTAGAACTATCTTAGTTCAAATTTTTAATCTCTCAACAGAACAAAAATATGGAAAATTTCAATTTTGTCATTCCTGTCCCACCCGACAATCAGATTTTCAATGTCATTTTGAAATACACCATCTGCACATTTTTCTTAATTAATCCAATGCAGAACCAGTTCTACTTTCAGATGAGTGTGAACCGTAGTGGTGCACAACAGTTGTGCATTTAAGAGCAGGAGTTATTGCGCTGTTTTAAACAGCATCAGTATTTTTTATTTATTATGTATTGATTTTATTTTTTCAGAATGTTTTGTGATTGATTCTTCTTTAGGACTGTTGATTTACAAGATGCATTACAGTTTAAGTGGGGCTGCTCTGCAAGCATACAATGAATTAAATAATTGGGGGCGGGGCTAGAGTTCAAACACTACTTTTATGACAAGAAATAAGAAAGAAAGTTCTCGCATAGTTTTTGTTCAGATTCAGTTTTGGGAGAAAGTCTCATCCCAGTGTTGTGTCGAGAGAACTGACATTTTAGATTGTTGTACACAGCCAAATCATAAAAAATAATGCCATTTGAAATCATAAGAGATTAATTATATGATTATCTATGGTATCAAAAAAAACACGAATTTCCCCAAGGGGATCAATAAAGTATCTATCTAATTTAATCCATTTAGGTGTTTAAATGTGTCTGAACAGAGTGGTCCAGTCACAAACGGCAGGGTCGGGGAGGGAATACCTGGTCGACGCGGTCAGCCTGCACGCCAAACTTCCCCCCGAAGCCCTTGGACGTGTCTGTCTGGGAGCAGTGCTTGGACAGCTTGCTCTGGTAGTCGTGGCCCACCGCAGACTGTGGACACACACACAGAGACAAGGGACACACACACAGACAAGGGACACACACACACAGAGACAAGGGACAGAGACACACACACAGAGACAAGGGACACACACACAGACAAGGGACACAGACAGACACAAGGGACACACACAGAGACAAGGGACACACATACAGAGACAAGGGACACACACACAGAGACAAGGGACACAGACAGACACAAGGGACACAGACAGACACAAGGGACACAGACAGACACAAGGGACACAGACAGACACAAGGGACACAGACAGACACAAGGGACACAGACAGACACAAGGGACACAGACAGACACAAGGGACACAGACAGACACAATGGACACACACACAGAGACAAGGGACACACACACAGACACAAGGGACACACACAGACATAAGGGACACACACAGACACAAGGGACACAGACAGAGACAAGGGACACAGACAGACACAAGGGACACAGACAGACACAAGGGACACAGACAGAGACAAGGGACACAGACAGACACAAGGGACACAGACAGACACAAGGGACACAGACAGACACAAGGGACACACACAGAGACAAGGGACACACACAGAGACAAGGGACACAGACAGACACAAGGGACACAGACAGAGACAAGGGACACACACAGACACAAGGGACACACACACAGACACAAGGGACACACACACAGACACAAGGGACACACACAGACACAAGGGACACAGACAGACACAAGGGACACAGACAGACACAAGGGACACAGACAGACACAAGGGACACAGACAGAGACAAGGGACACAGACAGACACAAGGGACACACAGAGACAAGGGACACACAGAGACAAGGGACACACACAGAGACAAGGGACACAGACAGACACAAGGGACAAAGACAGAGACAAGGGACACACACAGACCAGGGACACAGACAGAGACAAGGGGCTGAGATAAGAGGGAGGGACAGAAAAAGACATGGAGGTAGCACTTCTACTAGAAACCCAGTCAGCGGTTTGGAGTGCTGACTGTAAACAGTGTTTGGTCATCACATTCATGCTGCGCTGACCGCACAAGAGAGAGAGAGGGGGTGGGGGGAGAGAGAGGGAGAGAGGGAGAAAGAGAGGGAGAGAGAAAGCAAGGGAGAGCGAGAGAGAGGCAGAGCAAGGGAGAGAGAGAGGGAGAGGGAGAGAGAAAGCAAGGGAGAGAGAGAGGGAGAGGGAGAGAAAGCAAGGGAGAGCGAGAGGGAGAGAGAGGCAGAGCAAGGGAGAGAGAGAGGGAGAGGGAGAAAGCAAAGGAGAGCGAGAGGGAGAGGGAGAGAAAGCGAGGGAGAGGGAGAGGGAGAGAGGAAGGAAAGATTATCAAGTGTGAAATACCCACTACTGATTCGCCCTGTTCACACTGATAAGCACATTACAGAAAGTGCAGCACAGGTTGAAAAGACTTTCTGGGATCATTTAGAACAACATTTGTGAAAATGTGCATTTTCACATTTTCAAACAGAGCTCATCTTCAAACAGGGCTGTCTGTCTTTGAAATACAGGTACTCTTCTTTGTATTGCAAACCAGCAGGGATGTATCTAGCAGACATCAAATTTAGCTTCAGCTACAGCAAAACATGTATTCATTTTATATATATATATATATATATATATATATATATATATATATATATATATACACACACACATACATATACATACATACAGGAGAGAAAGTTCTGGTGGTATTCGATCACAGACCAGCAGCTATGCTTCTGTAGCTCCAGAGTAATGGATAGATTAGAACAGCTCAGAGCACAGACTGAGGCAGGGGATTTTAAATGTAATAAAGAGCAGAATGATTTGTAACATTAGATCAATCGTTGTTGTAGGGACTGATCATACACACACCACAGATCCTGTAACAGCGGAGCATAGCCTGAACAACATCACTGAAACCAGAGATAAAACGTCTGACCACACAGCTATCACTCACATACCCCTAAACTGAACCGAACCGATGGTGATAATGACACAAAGTAGGGTTGTCACGATAATAAAATGTCTAACTTCAATACGATAAAACCTTTTGCACTTACAGCAGATTAGCCCTGCTCTAGTCATCAGCCTATCAGAACACTTTGAGCTTGTTGAAGCAACAGATAGCCACCAATGACAGGGAGGGAAAAATCTGTAGTATTTTAGATTTCTCAATCGGAGAAAGCACTGCTGGTATCGATACTGTTGCAAATGAGTATTGTATCCATTTAAATGTATCAGTATCAATACTTATCGATACTGTCGATAACCTTAACCGAGAGCTACGATGAAACAACTCCCTGGTGGACATGAATCATAATTATGATGATAAAATGCTGCTGTGGTGCAGCTGAGGCTGGATGGTCATAACGGCTTTCTTCAGCAGGCACCTCTTGCTGACCATGCGTCAACATGGAGTTGACACATGACTACTGCACTCTTCACTCCTCTCCTAAATTAATTTAATAATTCCTACACTTCCTATTATTTATGGCAACTCACTCTATCACCACTCCAGCAGGCACGGTGTAATAAATTAATCTGACATATTGTGCATTCGTGTTCTATCGGATTAACACATTTCCCACATAGAAATTTCACATAAACTCAGAGGATGAAACTAATCATAGTTTTACTGGTGAGTTTCCAAGTTATGACACGACGACGGTGACCTTTAACCTTCTCAACAAGCCAAAAAACCTCAATTTCAGTCAACAGAAACCTTCATTTGTTTGAATTAAATGTGTCAGATTAGCTTGTTAAACTACAGGAGGTCCAGGTCTGATGTTCGGACAAAACTGCGCATGAACAATGCTGTTTCGCAGCCAACTTGGAAGTCCGTTAGGCCAGACTTTCCCACCAGCACATGAAGACAGAAACAACTCTTTGAAAGTTACAAAATAATATATATATACAAACGGCCTGATCCAGTTGAACTGAGCACAACAGCTGTAAAAGGCTCCAGGGTCTCGCTCACCTTGTCCATGCGGCCCTGCTCCACTCCAAACTTGCCCCCGTAGCCATGCGAGGCCTTGGGCACGTCGTCCATCTCCTTCTGCTTCTGGGAGGTGTGCTCAGTCGACACGTTCTCACGCAGCTGGTGGATACTGAGCAGGAGGAGGGACAGCGTTAAGATGACACCTTTGGGGGCTTTTCACATTACAGATCCCATTATGAAATAAAGAAGAAAATCCCTGCTTATTGTAGTGAAAATCGATATCTAAAAAAAAAAAAACACTAGTCTCATAGTTGCTCACTTTATGTGCTCCTGATGGCCTGAGCCAGCCACCGTCTTCGCCCCCCCAGCGCTGCTCTTTCTCCGACACGTCATTCTAGAAAACGAAACCAAAAAAACAGGACAGAATGATCAGAGATGGTGGACGCATGAAGAACGAATAGAGACATGTGAGGATTAGATGGAGAGGGGGAGGAAGAGTGACGGGAGAGGGGGAGGAAGAGTGACGGGTTTATGGAGGGAGGAGTGATGGTGTCTTCCTAATAGTTTCACAGCCACCTCAAAGTCGGGGTCGGTCTCCCAGTCGTCCCCTCCGTCGTCCACAGTCACCTTGACCGTCTGTCGAGCCTGTGCCACACACACTGAAACACACAAAACAAATAAAAAAATGTATGTAACGTGGCTCACTTTACATTAACTCATTCATGGCCAGTTTAGGACTGCCAATATTTAGCACAGGCCAAAGATTTTCATAATTGTTGGTCATCTTTCAAGACCCACAGTAAATTATCTATTAGCATCAAAGTGATTTGCAATACCTCAAAATGAAGATGTACGTCTCTGGGTTCACCAGGGAAAAAAAAGTGAGCTTTTAGCATGTTCTGTACTCTACTTATAGCCATTTATATACACCCTGTTTTCACCAAAAAGGTCTCTCTTGAGAAGACAAATAGGAGAAAAGGCCATTTGTGTAAAATACACAATCTCAGGCAGAACTCGCTCTCAATTCTTTTATTTTGAACTGTATTGACATCAGACATGTAAATATTATTCGTTATGACACAAATGACAAAAAATATATATGAAGTGCTTTTTTTAGATTCAACAATACAGTACACACACACACACACACACACACACACAGAGAGTTCTGTCCACAGCTGCTGCTGGATCGCACCTCTTCCCAGGGAATACTACTGATCGCCCCGCAAATTAGCATAGGAGGGGAGAACACCAAACTGCTCTGAGATCAGCGTCTAGCCTCCTCTGCACTGCATCGTTTTCCTCCTCTCCTTCGGGCTGGGACGAATGCTGCGACACAGGAACGGGGTCGGCTTGGCTTTGGGACAAGGCGCTGGAACCGGATCGATCATGTTGGTTTGACTTCCGCGAAGAACTCAATCCAGGTTCGCCCTGCAGCAGAGGCAACCAGCGCAGCGCGCCGAGGGGTGTTTCAATGGCGTTTCTCCTCTATGCAACAGGCAGCGTTTCTCCGTTTTCTCCTCCTCTTCCATTTCAAAACAACAGCTGCGGTATGCGTTTGATAACGTGTTGTCGGCTTGTCTTTGTTTGGACCTGATAACATGTCACAGGCTGGGGAAGTCTTTGAACTACGCGCTGTACTAATAAAAACAAAAACACGTCAAACACGTCATTGGCGGGGAGGGCTATTTCTGATAACACGTCAAAGACGTCTTTGGCGGTGAATGAGTTACAACTGTTCAAGGGTGTCCAACCAACAAAAGTGTTGTCCGACAACGCCACCTAGGTTGTTTGGTAGAGCCTAGGACTCAAATAAAAAAGCTGCACAGGTTCTTTAAAAATCAGGAGTGAGCAGAGTTAAAGTTGACCACCAAGGTAAAAAGGAATAACAATGTTTATTACTACAAGAATATTAAAATGTTGTCGCGGCCCAGCCCCAAGTCCACTGCTGGAATCAGAGTCCGCTAGTCCTGTCCTCCCGCTTTGGTCCTCCGGTTTTCTTTAGGGGACCAAGACAGCGTCAGCCACCGCCACTCACTTGACACAAAATCCACTGCAACAAATATCCACTGCAACAAATATCCACTGCACTGCAGACTGGTCACTGCACCCTTTTGGCCCATTTCCACCGCTGGTATCAGCGCTGCCCCACCCAGCTCGTCTCGCGTTTTTGTCTCATTCCACCGATCAAAAACCTGGCCAGCCCGGGTTGAGTCGGCGTTGAGTCATGCTAGTTTTGGTCCCTGCTCTGTTGAGGTTCTAACGCTGTGGACCCGGTACCATACGGTGACGTGAAAACACTGCAGACGACTGATTGGTCAGGCAGAATCGTGTCTACTCTATCTACTGTCAATGCTGGATACCAGTTTAGTGGGGATTACCTTCTCTTCTGTTATTTCCATCAGTCTTTTGTGTTGCTGCCTTCGGCTCTGGTGAAATAAAAGCGATCTCCTTACTCAGCTTAACACATTCACTGCCAGACGTTTTTTTTTTACTGTAGTTAGCTTCTGCCAGAGGGGTTTTTTGAGGATTCTGGCTCATCTTTCAAGACCAGAGGATTCTTTTCTGCTAAGATTTTGTGAACACACAATATCTCAAAAGAACTAATAGAATGTGTGCTTTCTCTGTCTAAAAGAGTTAGTTTGTAGAGTTAGTAGTTATGTAAGCATTAGCAGTTGAATACAGCATGGTTTCAGCGTCAGAAAAACGGCTTTTTGTGAAATTCGATAGAACAGTCACTTTAACCATTCATTTTTGGCATCAGTAAGACGTCAGACATCTAAACAATAGTTTTGAACAGTAATTTCCTCCATAACAGCAGGAAACCCCCCTCTGCTTCCAACTCCTCCCTCCGTGGGCGTTCTTCTTGGCTGCAGCGGCCGTCACAAGCTTGTCACCAGTCTCACTGCTTTGCTGCTGCTGCTGCCTGTCTGCGCGGCCGCTGTTTGAGGAAGTCTGGATGGACTCGCTCGCATCTTGGAGTTTTGGTTGAGAGAAGCTTTTGCGATTCTGGTCATATTTATGCTGCGTGTTTCAAAGTGTGTTCCACCTGTAATCTATTATGCAAATTTGCAATCCCGCATCGCCAGCAATCAGCGCGAAAACGAAAGCGTTTTCCTCCATCCATTTTCATGAGAATGGCTGCTTTTTGCTCAGTATGAGCCAGAAGCGTCCGGCGAGCGGGGTAAGCCTTCCTCTAGTCAGGAGAGCACTGTCGCCACTTAGTGGCTCGGTGGAATGGGTTGTAAATGTTCGGTGGCTCCAATAATTATATAAGAGATGTAAAAGGGTTAGATGCACATCCCACGGTCAAAAAAAAAAAAATCATTTTTTTGACATATTAATACGTCATTGGCAGTCAACCGTTGGATTATTTTTGACGTATTAATACGTCATTGGCAGTGAACGTGTTAACATGACGGTGCTTTTCAATTGTTTTGAGAGAAAAAAAAATCCGCTCCTCAGGAAGCCCTTTGTAGCTGTCTGCAGCATCGGCTCCGCTAGGCCGCAGGCGGGGCTTTGGTGAAGCCGCGGTCTTACCTGGTGAGAGGCCGCCGGGGTAGAGGCTTCACTCTGTAGCGCAACCCCGTCCCTCACTCCCGTCCCTCGCGCATGCATGCATGTGAGTTTGACTAACAACAAAGAGATATCCATTCTCCTGGCCGATTGTCACATTTGCCCATGTACACTGTAGGTCATTTAGAGGCACCAGTATTTCATAAACAGTTTAAAAGTTCTGTGGATGGATTTAATTGTAACGTTATATGTTATAGCCTACTTCGGAATATGGGCGGAGGGCAGATATGCGGTCGCTATGACGACCAGGTGTGGGCGGGGGCAGATGACCAGCGGTGGAAGCAAAACGTCCATCGGGTTAAAACAAGTAGAGCCGAGTGGTGACGAGCTGTGCAGGGCTGTAAAATGTGGTGGAAATGAGCCATAAGTGCACAATGAACTCGTAGGTAGTAAGCTCGAAAACACATGCAGTCAAACACAGCACTCTGATCGAGATTAGGGGGTGATCTGCTGTTAGCAGCCCAACAAAAGTCCCGGCGGCCTTGGCAAGGGGGTAACAAAATAAAATAGGAAGGTGGGACAATTAAAAGTGGCTGAGGATAAAAGGGCCCATTAACACATTGAGTGCCACAGCGCTTCAGTAAAATTGTCTGCAGCCTGTGCCAGATTCACTTCCATTCAGTTGAAAACAGCTATAGAATTTTTTCTATTAGGGCTATATTGACGGGGCTGGACTTTAATGAAACATTGAACACTCCTGCTTCTTCCAAAGAAGAAATTTTGTTTCTAGACAGTTCCATTATGAAATGACAGCCTCTGAAAAAAGTGCACTTTCAAGGGTTTTCTGTCGGGTTTTTTTACTTTCCAAGATATAGTCACTTTTATGAATACCTTTTGCACTCTAATTTCGAGCACATTCACTGACTCTGGCTGGTGTTTTCTGATGTGGTGGCGTGGTGTGGTTTCTGTGCAGCCTGCGTGCCCCCCCCTCTCCCCCCCTTCTCCACCTCTGAGCTGTGGGCTCCTCCCCACACGCACAGAGTTTGTTTTCTCGACTCCGTTTTTGCCCCGGACGGATCCCAGCGCGCATCAAGGAAATGCAAAACGCGACTGAACGAAAAGGCTTGGCCGTTCGGCTTCGGATGCTGGCTTTCTGGCAGGGAAGCGTGTGGAGATAGATAGAAGCATAAGAGCTCAGTTGTGAGCGCGGATGCAGCCGAGCCCACTCTCCGCTGCAGACAGAGCAATCTATAGGCTCTGGCTGAAGCATGCATCGGTTTCCTCTTTGATCACGTCTTTCCCTGCTGTCTCATGCACAAAGTAAAGGATCTGAGGTGGGTGGCGCAGCTTCCCTGTCGATGTTTAAGGTGGCGCCGTGTGATCCCTTGAAGGGATTCATGCTCACTGGCTAGGTACGACCTTAAACAGCAGAATTATGGAATAATATGAATTATGATTTTAGGACGTCCACAGACGTCCTTGGCACTCCTCGTTACATTTTTTTAGGACGTCCAGAGACGTCCTTGGCACTCAATGTGTTAAGATAAAAACAAGGAAAAAATGTCTAAGATGAAAACGTTAAAAGGGGATTAAAATCTGGCAATCGTCGTATTCAAACAGTATGCTGGAAGGAGGAGGAAGGAGCCAGGGGTAAAAAAACGTGTACTTAACTCGAGAGAGGGGCTCGTCGAGACGCCTCCCCTCTGCTGTGGTTCAATGGCTTCCCCCTGGCTTTCACCGATGATTAGACGCTCCGCTCCACCGACACCTCGCCCGGATCCAAGGTCGTCACGGTGCCACACACCTCGCCTGTCTCCTGATCGTTGGGATGCTGCTGCTGGCTCCTCCGTCTTGGACTGCGTCGAGCCGTCTGTTCTGTCGGCCTCCTCTGTCTCACTGGTCTCTCTCTGTGAAACAGGTGTGTTATATTCCCCACCAGCGCTGCCCACACAGGTTTGCAGGTGAGGCCAGTTCCACTGATTGCAGTGTGGCCTTCGAGTGTGATCGGGAATCTGGTGTGTCCCACAGTCCATTAAAATACAAAAAGTGCCCCTGTCACATCCCCACAACGGACTGGGGGGACTCCTCGGTTTGGTCTACCAGAGCGCCGCACTGATTGCTCCTCTGGCTGTGCGGGCACGTTCCTATGCGGGGCTGGGACACAATAAAACATGGGCAGGCCTTCAAGTCCTTCCCCAGTGGCTTGTGGGGCTGCCGGTTTTTGTTGCAATGGGGGACCTGTACACAGTTTCAGAGAATTCCTATGTAAAACTTTGTCCTTCCCTCCCCTCTCTGGTTTCACCCTGTACACCAAGCCTGTGTCTCCCACAGTTTCCAGAACAAGGTGAGATTCAGGATCCCACCCACCATGCAACTTCCCTTGTCCTTGCCTGTTCCTGTCTCGAACCCATACTTGCTCGCCAATCAGCAACGGGGTTGCGTTGGCTCTTTGGTCATTTAGTCTGTCCGGCGGCTTTAGACATTTTGTTGCGTGCCACATCATAAGCGTAGGTCAATCTTCTGTGGTGTTCACGAACCAACCCGGCCAAATCACCATTTGCTTTCTCTTGCCCGACCCCGAGACCAACGTCCACCGGGAGCCTAAGGTGTCGGCCGAACATTAGGTAAGATGGAGCAAACCCAGTGGCACTGTGCACGGTGTTGTTATCCGCTTGCAACAGCTCAGGTAAGTGGTCTGGCCACCTACTTTGTTTATCAGCTCCCAACGTCCGGAGCAGATTCAGTAGGGTTTGGTTCATCCTTTCAACGTGCCCATTACCTGCCGGATGGTATGGTGTAGTTCTAGGGCTGGGCGATAAAACGATGTCAAAAAATTTCACGAAAAAAAACGGCCACGATAACGATGATAAATTTATGAGCTGTAATTTCAATAAAATATTTTCAGTGTTGCGTTCAAAACCCCTCAGAAACATGACCGCAGCTTAGCACAGCAATGCTTATTGTGAATAATGTGTCGTTTTGGGGGGGTATTTGAAGGCAACACTGAGTGAAACCAATGGCATCAATGGAAAATAAACCATGTGATGCACGCGTTTGCGGAAGAATCCCTTTTTCTGCAGAGCCTCGCAGTCGGCTCGGCTGGCTGAGTGGCTCCTAATCAGTTAGAGCCTGGCCCAGCAAAACAAGAGTAACATAAACAGATGCAATTAAAATATATGTCAGGCCGTGGATTTGTAGCGTGTAGCGGTAGCTGGCTGTCATGAATGGTATCAAATTAGCATCTACATCGCATTAGCTAACGCTAACGTTAATATCTTCATACTTGACAATCTTGCTAACGTTATGCTATCTGTTAGATAGACCATCTATAGCAGCTATCCGAACAACATTACACATCTATGGTTTAAACAGTCTTTGCTTCCTTTATCAAACCAACAGCAGCTAACTATAGCTGCATAATCAACACCTAGCCTTGGACCAAGACGTTCATTGCATTGAAACAACATAATGCAATACACACAACAGAATAAGCACACCAAAGACCAGTGGTATAAGGGAAAACAAGTAACAAGCATAGGACAATTATAATAAGCTGAAAATGCAAATGGATCAAGTTACATTAAAAAGCCATAAGTGAATAGTATGGACAAACAGATGACTAAATAAAGAGCTATCATTTAATGACAACAATAGCCAATGAGCTGCATTGAGCCTCTCTCATGAGAATACTTTGAATTGAATTCAACTTCATTGTAACCGGTCAGAGATTAATAGAGTCCTATCGAATAGATTCTATATCGCTCTGCATTGAATTTTAATTGTGCCCTTAAAATTCTTCATGTGCTTTTTATGTGCAATTAGTATTATTGATAAATTTATATCGTGATAAATATCGACATCGATCGATATAAGAAAACATATCGTGATAAAAAAAATTGCCATATTGCCCAGGCCTACGTAGTTCTACTTTTAGCAATACCATACATGTCACAGAGTTGCTTCATTAGCTCAGATTCAAAGTTCGGGCCCTGGTCTGAGTGAAACCGAACAGGGCATCCGAAAGTGTGGATGATTTGGGACCAAATCGCTCGCACTGTGGTTTTGGCAGTCTGGTTGCGAGTGGCCACAGCCCAGGCATAGCGAGTAAACATATGGGTCATGACCAAAACATTTTGGTACGAGTGGCCAGGCCTACCGAGAGACAGGAAATCTAAGGCCATTACCTCTAAAGGGTACGTGACAGTGACTGGGTTCAAGGGAGCCCTTTGTTCCGCCCTGTCCTTCTGCAGGCTGCATACAACACAACCGGACTGGAAACCCCTCACCTCTTGCTCCATGTCGACCCAGAAGAAATGGCGTCTCAAGGTGGCCAGAGTCCTTCCTGCTCCTGCATGTGCTGCAGCCTCATGGTACAGCCACCACACTTCTTGACGCTTGGGACCTGGGCACACAATCTGAAACAGCTGCTCATGGGTGTTTGGGTCAACAGTTTTGCGGCACAGGATCCCCTCATGGACACAGAGCCTCTTGAATCGTTTCAGCAGTATAACAGTGCCCTCAGTGAGTGTTCTCTGCTCAGGCCCAACAGGGCATAACCCTTGCTCCACATACCTTCTCATAGCCTGCAGGTCAGGGTCGGCCTGTTGTTCTACCGCCCAATCATTTTGTTGTAGAGAGCCTTCATCCTGTTCTACTGCTGCTGAGGTGATGCCGTCTGTAGGGGGAGCAGTAGTCTGTGCTGGTGGGTTCCTAACTGCAGGGAATCGAGAGAGCGCATCTGCATTTGCGTTTTCCCTCCCGGCGCGGTACTTCACTTCAAAGTCAAAGGATGCCAGCTGTGCCACCCAGCGCTGCTCCACCGCACCCAACTTTGCTGACTGCAGATGAGCAACGGGATTATTATCCGTATACACTGTGAACTTTGCTCCAGTCAAGTAATCTCTGAATTTCTCGGTAATGGCCCACTTTAGTGCTAGGAGTTCCAGTTTGAAAGAACTATAATTTGCATCATTACGCTCTGTGGGGTGCAAACTCCGACTTGCATAAGCAATTACTCGCTCCTTACCCTCCTGGACCTGGGCCAACATCGCTCCTAACCCATGGTTGCTGGTCCAAAGTGGAAAACCACTTTGCTTGGGTCATGGAGGTCAAGGTCTCCTCAATCCTAGGGAGCGGAAAGGCATCCTTACGAGTGACAGAATTGAACTTTCTATAATCAACACAGAATCGCCAGCTGCCATCTTTCTTTTTCACCATAACAATGGGTGCGGCCCAGGGGCTGGAACTTTCTGTTATGACGCCATTTTGCAACATACCTGCTAGCAGGACCCACATGTCTTGGTAAAGCAGGGGTGGTAGAGGTCGGAAGCGCTCTCTCACGGGGGCCGCATCGCCTGTGGGTATGCAGTGCTTCACAGCATCTGTCCTCCCAAAGTCCTCCTCATGGGCTGAAAAGACTCTCCCATTTGTTTATCAGGGCTGTTAACTGACCTTGCTCCTCCAGGTTCAGGTCCGGCCGGTCGGCCAGTTTGAGCGCCTCAAACACCTGGTCTTGCTCTGTCCCGTCACAGACGTCAACCACACTGACTTCGACCACGCCATCCGCATCAGGCCTCAGGCTGATATCCCGCGTTCCATGGATGTCCGTGTCGTTAACCTGAAACAGCCTTGCCAGCTTTGTGTAGCGGCCTAGAGAGACAGGAAGAGGCAGGTTATGCACACTGACAGGTACTCAACCCTGCTTGACTACAGATATTGTTCGTGCCGCTGCAACTGCACCAGGTTCTGGGAGTGCCTCGACCAGCCCATGGTAGTCACGCCCTCGCATCCCAGGTCTGGCACGCCCCCAGACCACCACTTCACTCCTTGCTGGTATGGTAACTCGGTGGGCTGGCCGGATGTGACCCAGGGACCCATCTCCAGAGGTCTCCACGGTGCTGCAGCATACTGTAAAGGCCATCCTCCAGGCATTCTGAAACTTGGCATTCTGGCAAGAGAAAGACCTTGGACCATCTGGGTTTTTAAACACGACATCAAAGACTGCTTGTATGACATTCATGCCAATGAGGAAGGGGTTAGACAAACAATCATCTTTTACAATAAAGACTCCTCGCTGGCCAATATTGTGGCCCTCAACCACAAAGTCAAACATTGCATAGCCCAGAGAGGGGATATGGAGACGGTTGGCAGCTTTAAGCTTAATCATAGAGGGGAGCTCTTTGACCGCATAGTCTGGAAAGTACTGAGTGAAAAGGCTATGTCGGATTAATGTGATTTGTGAGCCCATGTGGAAAAGTCCAGTCAGTTTAATTCCTCCCATCACCACCTCAGCCTGTGGGCATTGTCCAATCAATGCCTCCATTGGCGGCCCTTGTAACACCTCCTCCTGTCCTACCCCCACCACCCAAGCCTCAGTAGTGGGGTTAGTTAGTTTCAATATTGTGTGGGCTGGTTAGAGCTCAGTAGTGGGGTTAGTTAGTTTCAATGTAGACTCAGCCCTCAGTCTTAATCCGTTTCACTCCTGTAAGACTGAGAATATTACTATTTAAATCTTTGCATAACGTTAGGTGGCGCTGTTGGAAGCCTTGCATCGGAGAACCAATCATGAGTGTTGTGGGCGGGCCTGCTTTCTGGGGGCAGTGACGCTCATGCAGAACCAGTGTCTCGCAAAACATCGCCGCGTTTGCGGAGAAACATATTAATCACTTAGAAACAAACATAACCTGTTAATAGGACGTGTTTCATCCGGCCCCGGCGGCTAGAGGTCTTTTCCCCAGCGATAAACCCGACTCCCGAGGCTAACGTTACAGAGCCTGCTGATGACTCACAGTAGCAAGCGGACCACTTCCGGGTAGGAAAAATGATTGTAAAATAAACAACAGGTATAAACTCTCTTTGCAGCACATCGGTGTCTTGCTCTATATTGGAACTATGATAAATGGCATTGCCGCTACCAAATAAAATTCTAATAATAAATGTAGGCGTGTCTGCTGCCGGCCGTTCTCGCCGGGCTCTGACAGACAGTTTCTGACAGTGAAATTCCCAGACGTTTGGTGGCGCAGCTCACCAAACGTCTGGGAGCCGAGACTAGTTTCAATGTTGTGTGGGCTGGTTAGAGTTTGGACAGAAACCAGCTATATGGCCCGCTTGGCGGCAGCGCCTACAGATAGGCTTACCATCTGCTGCCCACGTGTTGGAGGATGCAGGTGCTTCCCAGCGGTGTTCTGGGTTACGGCGTGGGGCATAGCTGCTCTGCCTTGTCGGGGCGGGCTTCTCGGCCTGGCTTCTTGGAGGAACTCTTGTGTCCATTCCTTCAATTGGTCTTTCAACTCTGACATAATCTCTTGTTTAAATTCCGCCTTCCAATCGGTTTTCTGGGGGTGAGAATGAAAGTTATTTGCCCCCCCAACCGCTGTGCATGTTACCTCAGACCAGCCATGTCCCCGTCTATCCTCCTCAAGCAATAGGGCTTCTTGGTGAAGGGCATCAAATGTTCGCTGTGGGTTTTGGCGGGCATGTCTCCTCAAGGTTTGTGTCATCGGGCCCTCCTCCAGACCTAAGAGGAACTGTTCTTTCAGGTGTTCATCCGTGGGGGCTCCATCCGGGTCATGCTGCAGCAGCCTGTTAAAGAGCTCCCTTAACCTGAGGGCATAAGACTGTATGGGTTCGTCAGATTTCTGTCGACACCCATAAAACTGTGATCTAACCACCGAGACTGGGATCCGTACTTTATAGATCCTATCAAGTGCAGTAAATATTTTAGCTACAGTGTTACGCTCGTCTTCTACAAATACACTAATGTGTCTCTTAGCTTCCCCAGTCAATGCTCCCATCACAACGCCCACTTTTTGTGGTTCAGCTTGCCCAGCATATTGTGCCAGCACCTGTAACTGTTCTTTCCAGTCATTGTATTTCAGTTCTGAATCAGTTCCGCCAAACTTAGGCACCCATGGTGCGCCCAGGAAAACAGGGGTCATCATCATTGTATACGTTTAACAGCAAAAAGTAAAAGAATAAAACAAAACTCTTAGGTTTCAACTCTGCTCAGGTCCTGATCCTGCCGACGGACGCCAAATGTAACGTGGCCAACTTTTACACGTTAAAAAATGCTTAAAAGGGTCCTTAATAAAATGTTGCCCGACAACGCCACCTAGGGTTGCAGCAGAGCCTAGGACTCTAGTTCTAAAAGATTAAAAGCTGCACAGGTTCGTTTAAAATCAGGAGTAAGCAGAGTTAAAACTACAACCAAGGTAAAAAGGGAATAACAATGTTTATTTATAAAAATAGGTGACCCAGCCCAGCTCCACTGACTGAAGATCCAGGTCCACTTGTCTCAGTCCTCCCGCTTGCTCTCCGGTATCCTTTAAAGATCAAACACAGCGTCAGCCACCACTGCCACTCAAGTTAACTTTAAGGCAAATATCCACTGCAAAACGTACTGCAAATTAATAGCCACTCTGCATGCTAATCACTCGTAATAGGAACCCGTAGGTATTATTAGGCTCGACAAATCTCACAGTAATTGGGTCGAGGCTAGGGGGATGTGCTGCAATAGCAGTCAAAAGTCCTGGCAAGGGGTAGTGACAGCAAGTGGAACTACGGAATATTTTAAAAGTGGCTGGGGGTAAAAGGGCCCATTAAAGATCAACACTATAAATAAAAATGTCCCAGATAAAACGGTAAAAACAGGTCTAAAATATGGCAATCGCTGTGTTCTTATAAAATGCTGGACAGGAGGAAGGGAGCAAGGGGTACTTAACTCGAGAGCGGGGCACGTCGCAACGCCACCCCTCTGCTGCGGTCCAATGGCTTCCCCCTTGCTTTCACAGATGACGCTTGCTTCTCCGACGCAGCTCGCCCAATCACAGGCCTCGTCCCAGTGCCACACAGCTTGTTCTGTTGGAGGACAGGAAACCCACAGCTAATCTTCTGTACACAAGCACAATGCTCTCCCCACCCTGCCTGGCCCCGCAGCCGGCCTCAATGTGTCCGCCACAATTCAGTGAGTACTGACTCTTGTCCCGGGCAATAACAGGTCCTGTTATTGGCCCAGGCTGGAGTAGTAAAGCAGAACGGACACTGGCTGCTGCGCTTCAGGTTCCAGAGTGGTCCTAGGCTCGTCTGGATAGGTGCTGTGTTGGCTCTCCACTCTCCTGGGTCTGTCCTGGTGCGCTGTGTCGCCTCACTGCATCGGCTGTCTTCTCCCTCGTCTCACTGGTCTCTCTCTGTGAAACAGGTGTGTTATATTCCCCACCAGCTGCCCACACAGGTTTGCAGGTGAGGCAAGATCCACTGATTGCAGTGTGGCCTTCGAGTGTGATCGGGAATCTGGTGTTTCCCACAGTCCATTAAAATACAAAAAGTGTCGCTGTCACAGTAACATCACTGACTAACGTTGGAATTTGAATGTCTTGGGTCCCTAGATTTTTGTGACATCAAAGTTGGGTCACAAGCAAAAAAGGTTGGGAGCCCCTGGTCTTATTCCTTGTAAAGATTGCCATGTCCATGTTCTCGGTAAAATGACTTGACTTTCTGATGTCTGTGTTCGTTATTCTTCTTGGTTGGGTTGTGTGTGTGTGTGTGTGTGTGTGTGTGTGTGTGTGTGTGTGTGTGTGTGTGTGGGGGGGGGGTAGGGGGGGTTCAAGTCTATGCATTTCTGGTCTTGGAACATTTGTTGTGCAGCTGATGTGGGATCTACTCCACTATTTACACGTGGTTGCATCAAACATTTGTTTCATTCAGTACAATGTAGCCTACATTTTTTATGGTAAATGTATGGTAAATATAACGTAAGTTATGAATGTAACTATGGATCTGTGAGACCGAAGGATGACCGTCACTACGGTCAAATAGGATGATAGCCCTCGTTCCGCCTACTCTCGAGACCAATATATCAACAAAGTCATGCCCATGACCCACGGAGGCGGAACCTCCCCCACTATAAAAGGGGGGGCAATTTCCGGCCCGACCTCTTACCTTGAACGCCTCAGAGTGTTCCGAGCGACAAGGACTAGTGACGGTCATCCTTCGGTCTCACAGATCCATAGTTACATTCATAACTTACGATCTGTTTCGACCTCACTCTGACCGTCACTACGGTCAAATAGGATGACTCATACCAAAAGGGTCGCGAGGAACAGGACAACCTAATCCTCCCCATCTCGCTGGGCAACCGACATCAAAGCAGCCGTGCTCACTGGTGCTGCCCAAGTAACGTCTACTCTGTAAAATCTTGCAAACGTACATGGTGTAGACCATGACGCTGCAGCACAAATGTCCCCCAAAGGAACTCCTTTCAGTGCAGCCCATGAAGTCGCCACACCTCTGGTTGAGTGGGCTCGTATCCCTGTAGGAACCAGAGACCCCTGTTCCACATAAGCATGGGAAATTACATCGACTAACCAGTGGGACAAACGCTGCTTAGACAGCGGTAACCCCAGTCTTGCCTTCCCATAGCAGACAAAAAGTTGAGTTTGAGACCCCCTTAGAAGCTGAGTACGAGCCACATAGGCACGCAATGTCCTCACTGGACACAGTGTAAGCAACTCCTCCTGTTCTGCCTGCGAGGAGGAGGAGGGTTGAAATTGACCCAGCTCCAGAACCTGGTTTCTAGATTGAGGTGTAAGTACCTTTGGCAAAAAGGCCGGGTTAGGCCAGAGTGACACTCCTGTGCCATCCAGCCTCCACCGTAAACAGTCCTCGCTAACAGAGAGAGCACACAGCTCTCCCACCCGTTTAGCCGAACAAATAGCCAAAAGAAAGGCTGTCTTACCCGACAGAGCTCTCAAGTCCGCATCAGCAAGCGGCTCATATGGTGCCTTAGTGAGAGATTGTAACACCAGGGGTAAGTCCCAGCTTGGTGGCCGCACAGTCCGACTTAGGCACAAGCGACGGGCCCCCTTCAGGAAATCACACACCCAAGGATGCCGCCCCAAAGGCAGGCCATCGGCTCCTCCATGGAATGCTGAAATAGCTGAGGCATAGACCTTAATTGTACTGGCTGCCTTGCCTTGACTCAACTGCAACTGCAGGAAACGGAGAACCAGCGGCACCGAGCAGGTTACTGGCTCGACATTCGTGTCTTTACACCAATCTGAAAAGATCCTCCATCTCATGGAGTAACTAGCTCGAGTGGACGGAGCTCGAGCATTACCCAACGTCTCACGGACAGTCTCGTCTAACTGTTGAGAGATGGACTCTGCAGAGGCCACACCCACAATCGCAGCGCGGTTGGGTTTGGGTGCCAAATCTGCCCGCCTACTTGCGACAGAAGGTCCGCTCTGGATGGCAACTGTTCTGGATGACCCCACTTCAGCTGAAGCAGCTCCGGAAACCACGGCCTCCCCGGCCAACGTGGAGCCACCAGCAGAACTCTGTAACGACCCTCCCTGACCCTTCGGAGGACCTGAGGAATCAGAGGGAGAGGGGGAAAAGCATATAACAAGCCTGTCGGCCATTCTTGTGACAGTGCATCCAGGCCCAAACTGCCCCCCTGGCCTGTGAGTGAGTACCATTCCTGGCAATGTGTTGTCTCCCTGGTTGCGAAGAGATCGACTTGGGCCACGCCGTATCTCTGCCAGATTTGGGTCACAACCTCTGGGTGTAACCGCCACTCCCCCGGGAGGGGTCCTGTCCTGGACAGCATGTCCGCTGCCAGGTTTTCTACCCCCGGGATGTGGACTGCCCTCAAAGAGGCCAGCCGAGGCCATGCCCAAACCAGTAGCTCCTTCGCTACCTGCAGACAGCGTAGTGACCTCGTCCCACCTTGGTGGTTGACATGGTAAACCGCAGAGGTGCTGTCCGTTCTCACCAGCACATGCCTCCCTTGTATGGCCGGCAACAAACCTTTGAGGCCAAGATGTACTGCCCTCAATTCGAGCACATTTATATGCTCCAATGACCACGGGGGCTCCCACATGCCCCTCACTGTTCTGCCCTCCCAGACGGCTCCCCAACCCGTCAGAGAGGCATCTGTCGTGACCACCGACCTCCTGTGAGGCAGATTCCCCAATGCTGTCCCGCTGTGGAGGAGGTCCCCGTCCCTCCAGGGGAGCAAGGCCTGCATGCAGGCCCGTGTGACAAGCAGTGTCCTCCTCCTGTCCCTTTTCGGATGAAAATGAAAGGAGTTCAACCACCGCTGCATAGACCTTGCTTTCAACAGGCCCAGGGGAATCACCACTGAAGCTGCTGCCATCAATCCCAGCAGTTTCTGGACTCTGTGCACAGTCACCAGCTTCCCCAGCTGAAACTGTTGTAATGCTCCCACCAGACTTTCCACCCTCTGAGGAGTGAGACGTGCATTCATAGTCACAGAGTCGAACTGGAGGCCCAGAAAGCTCACCTGTTGCGAAGGCTGCAGATTGCTCTTCTTCCAGTTCACCACGAACCCCAGAGACTGCACATGCACCAACACCCTCTCCATGTCCCGGACCACCTGGTCCCGAGAGGGGGCACATACCAACCAGTCGTCCAGGTATGGCAGGATCTTGAGACCTCTCAATTGGAGGGGGGCTAGGGCTGCCGAGACCACCCGAGTAAAGATTCTCGGTGAGAGTGACAGGCCGAATGGCAGAACTTGAAATTGGTAAACTCTGCCCTTGAAAGCAAAGCGGAGGAAAGGTCTGTGCTCTGGCCAAATCGGAACGTGGAAATATGCATCCTTCAGATCGATGGACGTAAACCACTCCCCTGCATTGATCGCCTGCATGACGATTCTTGTATGCATCATTTTGAATGGTAGGACCTTCAGGTAACGGTTGAGTCGCCTGAGGTCGAGAATAGGCCGATGACCACCGTCCTTTTTTGGAACTAAGAAGTAGGTGGAGTAAAACCCAGTCCGCTGTGCGCTGAGCGGCACCTCTGAAACAGCACCTTTCTGCAGTAGACCCCGCACCTCCTCCACCAGTACGGGCTCTAATAATGGGTCCTTGACGATGGTATGATGGACCTCTGAAAAGGGGGGGGGGCCGCCGCCGAAACTGCAGCCAATACCCATGAGCTACTGTTGACAACACCCATGGGTCCGACACTGCTCCCTCCCAACTGGCCCTTTCTCGAGACAGCTGGAAGGGACACTTGACGGCTGGCCCCTGACCCCTATGCAGGACCGCCGTTGCGGCCTGCACCTCTGCCTGAGCCCCTCTGCTTACCACCCCCCCGGAACTGAGATCTCCTCTGGGGGTTAGTGGCAGGGTTTTGAGTGTGGCCACGAAAACTCTGACCCTGAGGCCCAGCCGGGCCCCCACTAGCTTGTCTATGCCAAGCAGATTGTTGTGCTTTCTGTGGCACCCTAAACCCCTGTGGCACCTTAAACCCCTGTTTAAAGGCCGGGGCTGGCTGACGACACGCCCGTTGGACCGTGTCCCTCAAATTGATAGAGCGCTCCGCCCTGTCCAGCACGTCTTGAGACCCTGGATGAAACACTTGACCAGACACCACTGGCAGCTCCATTAGCTCACCCTTTATGGCCTCAGGCAATGAAGTTTGTGCCAGCCATACTTGCCTACGACACAACACTGCTGATGACATCGCCTCCCCCACATCGCGTGTCAGTTGCGAGTGAGCCGACAAAGCCGAATCAATCAGAGCCCTGGAATCTTGATCTTCCACAGGCATTGTCTTACGCAATGCTGCCAGGAGCAGAGCCAAGGCATTGCCCATACGAGCTGCCCGTGCATTAGCATTAAACGAGCGCGATATCAGCCGATCAGTTTTGGCACACTCCTTCCTGGGGCAGCGAGGATTATGAGAAACACGGGCTGGGCCCAGCGTTGTCCATGACGCTATCGCCTGCTCCACTGGTGGCATATCCCCTAACCCAGTCTCCGCTGGGTAACAGGCATTAGCCAGCCGTCTACAGCCCGCATTGAATTGTGGCTTCTGCGACGGCTTCGACCATGCTGTCCTCAGCATCGAGGCATAGTCGTCTGCCACCGGAATGTCCGGAGGGGCACTAACATGAGATATGCCCTCCCAAACACCTCCTACAGGGGCTGGGTTGGGCACGGGAGGCTGTAAGCCGACAATTCTTGCTGCACTTAGTACTCTATCCATCAGAGACTTAGTGGCAGACCCGTCCTCCACCAACGCTGACTGGTCATCCACCTCAGCGGAATCTGAATGGGGACCCGCTACATGGCTTCCGCTTTCTGAACGCCGTTCACTATCCAGTATCGAGTGGGGCGCGTAAAGCGACAGCACGTCTGCCTCCTCCCTGGCGGCCCCCCCAACATGGCTCTGTGGCCCCCGTGAAGGAACAGTGTCCCGGCTAGCGGAATGACGAGCCTCTAATCTGTCCATCCTCTGAGCCAAACTCTGGATGGCAGTCAACACTTGCATCTGTGTGTCTGCGCTGCCGTTCCCCGCTACTGAAGCTGGGGCTGGCCGCTTAGCAGGTCTAGGGGTCTGCTCCCGGTCCGACCTGTCTCTGGAATCCTGACGACGTTCATGCGAGCGTTTGCGAGAGCTCTTATAATGACCAGACCTGTCCGAACCGCGGTCCTTCCTCCTCCCACGTTCGGACGTAGAGTTACGGACCTCGTCCAATCTACGCAGTCTCTCCCTTCTTGACAGGTCAACCGCTGCACTGCAGGGATTGTCCACGTCTTCTGAGATATGGTCCATACCCAAGCATGATGGGCATTCCCGGTGCCCATCCTGGGGGTCCATCCTCGACCGACAAAGTCGACAGCATAAAGCCATGATGTAACAGCAGGATTCGGCCAGAGCAAGACCAACCCCACTAGCTGCGAACAGCAGTAAAGGGCAATTAATTAAGTAGTGGCCCGCACCGGTACGCGTACGCACCTAGCGAGACTCACATAAATCCCCCCACTGCGTACAGTGGTCTGGGGTATCAAACTTTCTTTAATTGAAGTGTCACTGATGGGTAACCTGCAAGACACAGAATTCCCAGCACACAGTAAAGCCCAAGCTAGCCTGTTAGCAACTAGCCTGTGGCTACAAACAATCAATAGCTCAGCAGCTAAGCTACCAAGCCAAGCTACCCTAGGCTTAGCAGCTAAGCTACCCAGCCAAGCTAAGCCTTAGCTTAACACTAGCATGTAGCAAGCAATCTAACAATGCAGCTTAGCATAACACACTAGCACATACAAGCAATATTAAGCAGCAAACCAACACAATTCACAGGGACACTAGGCACCTGCACCCACAGGTGAAGAATTGAAAGGTGGTTTACCCAGTGTAATTCAGTACACTACCTGTCCCGGTCTTCTGAGGCGAGAAAGGCAAAGAGGTCGGGCCGGAAATTGCCCCCCCTTTTATAGTGGGGGAGGTTCCGCCTCCGTGGGTCATGGGCATGACTTTGTTGATATATTGGTCTCGAGAGTAGGCGGAACGAGGGCTATCATCCTATTTGACCGTAGTGACGGTCAGAGTGAGGTCGAAACAGATCTGCCATTTACCCAATGGCATTTGGCATTTACCCCATAAAGAGCCAATGTTTACCATTGTGTATTTGCTGGTAGAACAACTTGTTATACCAGCAAATACACAATGGTAAACATTGGCTCTTTACAGTCCAGATTCTGAAGGGAAGAAAATATTTGAGGAAAATGTTTAAACGGTCGCTTAGTGTCATTCAGCATATACAGTAATTGATCAACAAGTAGGCTGCTATAACTTCATTGACAGAAGTAAAAGAATGCAACAAGAAATTAACACATAAGCCTGCTACAGTAACTACAGGCATTACAATCTTTAAATCTTTACAAATAGTTTGGATGGCTTTGCTGTTCTTGGGACAGATGGTCTCCAAATTTGACTTTGACTTGTATGTGTGGCTTCTTGGTCGCCCATTTCCTTTTGTGAGTGATATTTTCCATCTAAAATAAAGATTCTAAATCAATGTGTTGGCATAGGTGGATTATGACATGATGGACCCCTGGGCCTGGACACATGCAGCGCACACACACATAGGTGGATTATGACATGATGGACCCCTGGGCCTGGACACATTCAGCGCACACACACATAGGTGGATTATGACATGATGGACCCCTGGGCCTGGACACATGCAGCGCACACACACATAGGTGGATTATGACATGATGGGCCCCTGGGCCTGGACACATGCAGCGCACACACACATAGGTGGATTATGACATGATGGACCCCTGGGCCTGGACACATGCAGCGCACACACACATAGGTGGATTATGACATGATGGACCCCTGGGCCTGGACACATGCAGCGCACACACAATGACAACTAAGGCATACATGCACTTGACTCAACAGGATTTACATCACAGTCAGCCACCTGAACTCAAAGCCAACAGCACAACAACAATAAATACATTCACCTGTATCTCCATAAAGGCAACAAAATTCACTTTTTTTGTCCACCAAATGGCTAGTGAATGTTCACATTTTACCAGCCACTCAATAGATTACCATTGTTCTTTTGGATGGTGAGTGAAGCAAATCTACCAGCCACTTTTACCAGCATTTGGCGGCTGGCTGTACTAATTTTGGCTCATGTCTCAATAACACAGGATTTACAGTAAACAGAAAAAAACAATAACCCTGTAATTGTTCATAAACTTATGGAACATTTGGTCAAAAATAAAGGGTTGGGGCTCTCTCTAAGGGATCATTTGAGATATGCAGTGGTCCTGTGAAGAGGCTCTGGGTTATAGGCCCCCTGAGCTCTGGGGCCTGTGATGATGCACACATATCTGCGTGTGCTATAATCTAGCACACATATCTGCTATATGACACATATCATAGATATAGCTCACTCTGTACATGGCTGACCTGAACACGGTTGCAGTCGTTAGTGTTAAGTCACCCGTTGCAGCCGAGCATGGCTGGATCGTTAGTCGTTGTTAAGTCACTCTGAACACGGCTTCATCGTTAGGTGTCAGTACTCTGAACACGGCTTCATCGTTAGGTGTCAGTACTCTGAACACGGCTTCATCGTTAGGTGTCAGTACTCTGAACACGGCTGATCGTTAGTGTCAGGTCACTTACACGGCTGATCGTTAGTGTCAGGTCACTCTGAATACGGCTGGATCGTTAGTGTTCGGTCACTCTGAACATGACTGGATCGGTTGTGTTAGGTCACTCTGTACAAGGCCGGATCGTCCGTGTTAGGTCCCTCAATGGCTGACCTACAAACGCTCAGATCATCGCTGTCAGGGAGCTGAACAAGGTTGATCGTCAGTGTCAGTCTGAACAGTGTCACTCTGAACAGTGTCACTCTGAACACGGCTGGATCTTTAGTGTCAGGTCACTCTTACACGGCTGGATGGTTCAGTGTCAGGTTAGTGTACAGAGTGAGCTATATCTATGATATGTGTCATATAGCAGATATGTGTGCTATATTATAGCACACGCAGATATGTGTGCATCTTTAATCAGATCCTTTACCGTGCAGATCAGGTGCAGATGGTTAAATCCTGGTTATGACTGAAACTGCTCCCACCTTGGTCACAGTGGTAGGGCTTCTCTCCAGTGTGAATGCGTTTGTGTGTTTTTAGGTTACCTAACAGACTGACTCTGCTCACACCTTGGTCACAGTGCTAGGGCTTCTCTCCAGTGTGAATGCGTTTGTGTGTTTTTAGGTTACCTAACAGACTGACTCTGCTCCCACATTGGTCACAGTGGTAGGGCTTCTCTCCAGTGTGAATGCGTTTGTGTGTTTTTAGGTTACCTAACAGACTGACTCTGCTCCCACATTGGTCACAGTGGTAGGGCTTCTCTCCAGTGTGAATGCGTTTGTGTGTTTTTAGGTTACCTAACAGACTGACTCTGCTCCCACATTGGTCACAGTGCTAGGGCTTCTCTCCAGTGTGAATGCGTTTGTGTGTTTTTAGGTTACCTAACAGACTGACTCTGCTCCGACATTGGTCACAGTGGTAGGGCTTCTCTCCAGTGTGAATGCGTTTGTGTGTTTTTAGGTTACCTAACAGACTGACTCTGCTCCCACATTGATCACAGTGGTAGGACTTCTCTCCAGTGTGAATGCGTTTGTGTTTTTAGGTTACCTAACAGACTGAACCTGCTCCCACCTTGGTCACAGTGGTAGGGCTTCTCTCCAGTGTGAATGCGTTTGTGTGTTTTTAGGTTACCTAACAGACTGAATATGCTCCCACATTGGTCACAGTGGTAGGGCTTCTCTCCAGTGTGAATGCATTTGTGTGTTTTTAGGTTACCTAACAGACTGAACCTGCTCCCACATTGGTCACAGTGGTAGGACTTCTCTCCAGTGTGAATGCGTTTGTGTTTTTAGGTTACCTAACAGACTGAACCTGCTCCCACCTTGGTCACAGTGGTAGGGCTTCTCTCCAGTGTGAATGCGTTTGTGTGTT
Organism: Poromitra crassiceps; assembly: GCF_964638095.1. Lineage (NCBI taxonomy): Eukaryota > Metazoa > Chordata > Actinopteri > Beryciformes > Melamphaidae > Poromitra > Poromitra crassiceps. Next base: position 55,954 of record NW_028151916.1, on the reverse strand, counting down.
TTTAGGTTACCTAACAGACTGAATATGCTCCCACATTGGTCACAGTGGTAGGGCTTCTCTCCAGTGTGAATGCATTTGTGTGTTTTTAGGTTACCTAACAGACTGAACCTGCTCCCACATTGATCACAGTGGTAGGACTTCACTCCAGTGTGAATGCGTTTGGGTCTCTTGGTGTCTCTCTGTTTGCATAAAGGAAGACATAAAGAATTAGGACAGGGGTGCACAGTGTGTGTGTGTGTGTGTGTGTGTGTGTGTGTGTGTGTGTGTGTGTGTGTGTGTGTGTGTGTGTGTGTGTGTTGCAACATCACTGACACAACAGTGATATTCTTCTCACCTCTTTTGAAGGATTCATTTGGACAATGCTCCTCCCCTCCTACGCCAGATCTCTGTCCTCCCACCAAGCAGCTCTGTAGATACAGCAGGGTTAAATTAACACATTGAGTGCCAGCGACGCCATATGGCGTCATTAGAAATTTACCGTAGAGTGCCAGCGACGCCAAATGGGGTCAATAACTCGAAATTGTTTTTTTGACGGGGGGGTGTCGATCTCAGCTTCTTACATCGCCTCTTACAATATGAGAGCTATTGAATGTGTCTAACCTATTTTACAGAACCCTTAGGTGGCGACAGCGCACTCCAGATGAGAGAAAGTGGAGTAAAACACACAGAAGAAGTCGTTGGGGAAAAGGAAATCGCATCGCATCCGTCCGTATGCAGCTGCTTCATTGAAGCATATAACGTTAGCTGTGCCCCTGCAGCAGCCAATCTGCTGTCACAATTGAGCACCTCCGTGTCGGCTGCGACAGCCCATTCGCATGATCAGCCGTTATTATTCTCAACTGGAAGCATACAGTAGTAGCCGGTGACAAACACACGCGGAAAAAGCTGGATGTCGCGCACCCTTCACAGTGCAGAGCAAACTCAGCAGAGAGCCACCTCCCATACAGGAGGAGTGTGCAGTTGAGGCGGGGCGGGGCGGGGGGGGGGGGGGGGGGGGGGGCACGCAGAGCAGCACACAACACTGACCCAGACAGACCCAGGCAGCAGGACAGGGTTGGCAAACGCAAGCCAGAATATCTGATGCCCACCAGCAGCAAATCAAGATCAGCAAGAAGCTGCAACCAGCAGCGCACGCAGGGGCCAGCGCTGCTGGTTGCAGCTAAAAATATTATTCTGCCAAACAAAATTCCCTGGCCTTCACTGTTTTATTGAAGGAAATTATTTTTGAGGTGTGACTACATCAGAAAATTAGCTTCAGAGTCAGTGATGTGTTTGAAATGTTTAATTTCACAAAAGGGCCATTATCTCAGCTTCTAGAAAAAAACTGCTCTTTTTTGTTAAATCAAGCTATCTTCTCCGGCTGATAACTAAAGAACGGAAAATGGGATCAATAAACTTTTTTTTGCAGGTGATAGAAGAGAGTCTCATCGTTATTTGTGCGTGTTCAGTGTTTACATAGTAATTATTAAAGAAATGATATTACTGTTTTAAAATGCATTGCGGCCTATGTGGCACAGTACAGCACCTTTTGCCCAAGGGTCGTGGCACTCAAAGTGTTAAGTATGCAATTTAATTACAAAGTGAGGTTTCAAACTCTTTGGGAAATTGTTCATAATTGAATTGTAATGTTGCTTAAAATGTAGGCTATAGATAATCAGAGGTTTGAAGCTATACAAATATTAGCAATCTAAAGGTTGAAGATTTGTGACTTCTTAAAATAGCAGAGGATGATTTCAATGAAAACAAGGCCAGGTCGAAACCTGGCATAGGGCCGGTGTGCTCAGTAAAGTGCAGAACTCTGCCAAGGTGTATTGAGTCATTTGTGTTCAGTCTACTTTAGTGCACATCAACTGTAGTGTGCCTGTCACCTGTGCTGTAGTGTAGCCTATGTGGGTTAATAATCCTGGGTTTAAACTTCATTAACATGAAGTGCCAGATTTATGGTTAATCTAGTAATATATATTATTTTCACACATAAATGTAGGCTATTGAAATGTAGGCTTATTATGTCTTTGAACAGGTCGGGGTGCCTGTCGGCAAGATGTTTAGCCAGGTTCGATGTGTTTGAGCCTTTCGCTTTGGTCGCGTTGAAGCACCTTTTACACACTGGTTTCGATGTGTCCACGGGCTTGCCTTCGCTGTCGGCAACGTATACAAAATATTTCCATATTTCGCTTCGTGCATCTGCTTTTTCTACAAGCGTTGGGCGGCTTGCAAGACTCAGAAGAAGCCGCTGCCATTTTCGCTGTGTCTGTCCTGTGTGTCGGGCTGCTGTGGAGGACTGAAGGACTGGCCATAGAGCGAGCAGAGAGGGAACGGGGGAAAGTCGGCACGCCCACACATGAAGCAGACAGAGTCAGAGAGAGCTTTTTTCACTTTTCACCAGTCACCATTGGTTCAAGGCAACGATGTGTTGCGTTCAAGTGAACTGGGACACAGGCTCTCAACTTTAATGCTGCAGCGTCCTCCTTGTAATGAGCTAGAGACAATATTAGCCAGAGGTGCATTACCGCCACCTACCGGACTGGAAAGTGGAAAGACATTACCTCGCCCTGGATCCGTGCTCAAATGCGGCGACTGAGTGGAATGTAAGGGCCCTGCTGTGCATGCTGCACACCGGCCCCAAAAACAGTGAGAATCAAAACAACTCAAGCATGAATTTTACAGGCTATAAATAGAAGAATAACACAATACAATGGAGTGTGATGTAGCCTAGATCAGTGTGTGTGTGTGTGTGTGTGTGTGTGTGTGTGACGTACGCCTGAGCGCAGACAGTCTCCACATCTCCATGCAGTGCAGGAAATCCTTGCTTGGATCCATTTACACACGGCATGGATGTCACTCCACTCGTGCCTGCACACACTCTTCTCTCCTCAGAATGCCATGTTGATTTTCAACTATAGCCTACATTGCAGAAAAAACACACCTTGATTTGAAAATGAGAATTACCGTAAATTCCGGACTATAAGCCGCGGCTTTTTTCCCGTTTTTTGGGCTTTTTTGGCCCCTCCGGCTTATATAACGGTGCGGCTTATCTATGGATTTTTTCAAAAAAAAAAAAAAAATCTGTCTTTTTTAGCACTCTTTCTAACTATAAATCCACTTCTGTTTTAATTTCCTCTCTTGCCCTCTTTTAACAACATAACATAACATAACATAACACAACACAGGTAAGCAGAAAGAAAAAGACGAAGCAATCACCGCCATGAATGAGGAAATGACTCACCTGCTGGAGGCTGGAGATACACGGCTTGGGCTAAACTTTTACTCCGTGAAACACTATCGATTAAGTCCGACATCGCTCAGAGGTTTGAGCAGCTTGAAAACAAGTTTGAAAACGTGCAGAAGTCCATCCACTCACTCACTAAAGAAAATAAGCGAACAGAGTTTCTAATGCGGAAAAGCGCATCAGCGCACTGGAGGACAAAAACAACACAGTGAGTCCGAAAGTGGATAAAATGCAAAGACAAATCGAAACCCTGCACACGCAGGTTGATGACTTAATCAGCAGGAGTAAAAGAAATAACATTCGCCTGATCAATGTAAAAGAGGGAGCTGAGATTGGTGACATGGACGCTTTCGTGGCAAAATCCTGTGTTACATCCTGGACCTGAAGGAAGGCGAGAAACCACCAGAGGTGGACAGGGCACACCGGGCGCCTCGGCCACGTCCAGACCCCGGCCTGCCACCGAGGGCCATCTTCATCTGCCTACTCCGCTGGCCCGACCGTCAACTCATCCTCCAGGCTGCGGGGAAGAAGCCCCTCACCTGGGAGGGTACGCGCTTTTTCGTCCGGCAGGACCTCTCCGCGTTGGTGCAACAGAAACGCGCAACATACAACAGCATAATCGAAAAGGTTAAAGTCAATGGATATCGCTTTGGCGTACTGTACCCAGCGAGACTCGTCATAACCATTGATGGACAGCGGCGGAACAAGAGCTCAAAGTGAAACTGCCGAATATCTTTTGAGTTGGACTGGTCAATAGTACTGTGAGTAACTAAAATAAAAAAATAAAAAACGGAATTCTCTCTTCTTTAGCACTCTTTCTAACTATAAATCCACTTCTGTTTTAATTTCCTCTCTTGCCCTCTTTTCACCACACCGCGGACACTGTGTGCACTGTAAAAAAAACAAAAAATACCACAATGTGTGATTTTGTCTGGGGAGTAGTGACCTGACTTTTGTTTTGTTGAAATGTTAATAAATGGGAGCTTCCCCAAACAGCGATCTCTTTCCCGACATTCCTCTCTGTGCACGAACCCTTTCATATGGTAATTAAACATCAAAACACCCGCGGCTTATAGACCGGTGCGGCTTATAGAAGAAAAAAATAGTCACCTTTGAAGGTGCGGCTTATAGACCGGTGCGTCTTATAGTCCGGAATTTACGGTAGATGTCCCCTAGACAACGGATGGCATCCCTGCTCCAGGGAGATGTTGTTACAGTTCCATTGTATTGGAGAGAAGGCAGAAATTCTGCGGCCGATATCTCCAAAACTCAGGCAACTAACACAAAACGATATACAGTAGATGGATAAATAGCACTACAGGTGAGAGGAAATATATACAGTATATTTTGGATTTTAGCGTGAGCTGATCCTTTAAGGTCACTGAAAAATAGTTTGCCAAAAGCACAGCAAAGTGAACTCTCTGGCATTTCACTATTTTAACCATAATACAAACCTTCCAGCTGGATACAGAAGAGGGTTTAGAACATGAAAATACAGAATTGTATAGTTTCAACAGCCCCCTTACTGTTTATAAACTGGCACGCACACATGAAATAAATAAAGTACCTGTATATATGTATATGTATATATATATATATATATATATATATATATATATATATATATATATATATATATATAACATACCCAGGTAAACTTCCAATGTCACAACTTGAGTGAATTCAGGCTTAGATGAAATCAAATGGACAAACCGAATGTATTTGGGGCAGATCCGGTCTCAATCAGCTAGCATTAGCTGTGTTAGTGTGTGCATGCAAGCGTAGCCAATGGTCAGAAATGTTGGCGTGTAATGCGGTTTATGCGTACACTGATCATGACCTCACTCTGATCAAGATATATACAAAAAAGTGTTTAGATGACGGTTGCTCTAGTCTGAAAATCAGTTTTAATGGTGTGGATGCCAGTGAGTGCAACAGCAGGAACAGCAGTCATCCAAATAAACAATCTGTCATTTATTTTATCATTGCAATTTGTCATATTCATCGTAAACACGAGCCCTCTTGCACGCAGCAACATACGCAGTTTTAACTTTAGTAGTGGGGAGTGACGAGTGAGCATTGATAAGAAGCGAACTAATCCGTTGCAACAGCGCACAAGAGATTGGCCATTTTGGGGCGCAACAAACCTCTCTGTGCTATTGTCCTGTTGTTTGCGGCGCCAAAATGGCCGCGGTTCTCTTGCTATTGTCACTTCTTTCCTTCCATACTCTTTGTTTAGTGTTCGAATAGCCACACATCAGAACTGATCAGAACGCGATAAAACATACAAAAACACATGTCCAACCATAACTAGATGGTCGCACAGTGGCTAAAACAGAAACAAGACGTAACGTTAGTTAGGGATCATGATTAAACTCACCTAGGAGTCGGACTAGGAAGAAAAGCCAGAAGTGCACTGCCATCAGTAAAGTTCCCATAACGAACATCTTTTTGTTGTCGGCATTCCGTCGGTCTTGTGAATAAAATCTGTCGTTCCTCCATGGTGTCAGAAGTGGCCGGACTGCACTCGTCTCACAGATAAAGTTTCAAACATTTTAAATCCACACAGACTGTCCTCAGTGTCTCCATGTTGTCTAACTTGTAAACAGAGCTGCACCGCTGCACCCCGCCCCCATTTAGCAAGCATGCTCAAGAAGAGTACCTGGCTGCAGACAGTGGAGAACCTCCATGCCTGATTCTATTGATGTGGCTCAATGGCCGAAACTCGAAACAATAGCAGACATTAGCCAGTGAAATGAAATTAGGCAGCATGCAAATGAATACTACCAGCCGTGTCCAGAGATAGCCTAGGTAATTTCTCTCTCAGAGTCAGTTTTTATCTTACAAAATATACCCATTTACTGATTCTAAAACGACTCCATTTTACTGTATGTGTTATGTGTTTTCACCATACAACCTTTCACCTCAAATTGCTAGATTTCAACATGGCGAGTTTGTAGTGAAAAAAACAGTCTGTGTCATATTTTTTATTTTGTTATTTTGTGCTGCACCATTGATAAGCTGTAAAGATATTTTATTTTGTTTACTTGGTTTAAAACCAATGCTGCACTAACTGAGTTGTGGTTGTGATAAAAGAGCCGTACAAAGATGTCATATTGGTTGGTTAAAATAAAAACACTTAAACACTTAGAAGAAAAGGGGGGAAAAGCATCCAAGTTGTCTCAACTTGTTGTCCCAACTATTTCTGCAATGCATTGTAGAAATATCGGATCGGGACTCGGTATCGGCAGATACTCAAAATCATATGACTCGGACTCGGACTCGGGGGCAAAAAAAGGTGATCGGGACATCCCTAGTCACTGGGTTTGCTCTTAATCTAGAGCCCTTTTCCCACATGCGCTTTGTACCGCAAAATGACCGGTACGTGGTCTAATGCCTGCATGTGAGAAAGCACCGTGCCGGTATAAGCGCGACCCCGTCCGTCGCGGAGATTTCACCACTTTCTAGCCTGTCAGAAGAGCGGTATGCACTTTAGCGGATACTAGTGAGAAACGGGTGCAGTAATTTTCCGCGACACTCTCATGGGCGAGGTGTACACACGTTGCGTAATGTTCCAGCGGGCATATCTAATCATTCCGCGCACATTAAGCAAACTGGCGAAATGATCTGTGATAATAAGAGCAGTAGCCTATGTCAGCTTCATGTGTGGGTGTGCTGTGCTGATTTTCCCCTCTCCTCTCTGATCGCTCTCTGGCCACAGTCCGTCCTCCTCCTTAAGTCACAGCCCGACAGGGACTAAGCAAATGCATGAAGCGAAAGTGGAAGTATTTTGCTTACGTGCAGCCAAGGGCAAGCCCGGACACATCAAAATGAAGCAGTCTGTAAAAAGTGCTTCAACGCGATGCAGTGTGAACGGATAAACAAGCAAACTTATTTCACCATCGGAGTTTTTGCCGACACGTCACTCCCACCCGCTCTGCAGTGCCGCCCCCACCCCCCCCCCCCCCCCCACATACAGGCAATTTCGCTGATAGATTCCCACATGCCAGAGGAGAGGTGTGAAGGGAAATGTCCGATATTGACTTACAGGTAATTTTCCGGTACGCATGTGGGAAAACGGCTTAGGAGATTCTCCTTGCTTGGTTGCGGTGAAGCAAACAATGCTCCTCTTTCAGCTCTATGTCACAGCCCGCACCTGTGGCCTCCCTCCTCTGAGCAATTGGTTTAAGTCAACCGGACGCAATGAGGTTTCATTCCAACACTGCCAAATCGGCCGATTCCGATCAAGTGCCGATCGATCGGAGCACCTCTAACTACTACCGTCAAGGCAGCATGCACCAAGGCACTGAAACCCAAACTGCAGTGCAGCTGCCCACAGTGCATAAATAACAGTCACAAATGAAGAAGAGCTGAACCATTTCAAAATCACAATATACAATTATGCAATTTCCAAATCGCTGAGGCTGCAATTCATTTCTTGAGAGACAGAGAGTGAGTCAGTGAGCGAGTGAGAGAGAGAGAGAGAGAGTCAGTGAGTGAGTGAGTGAGTGAGAGAGAGTGAGAGAGAGAGAGGGAGAGAGAGAGAGTCAGTGAGTGAGTGAGTGAGTGAGAGAGTGAGTGAGTGAGAGAGAGTGAGTGAGAGAGAGAGTGAGAGATAGAGAGTCAGTGAGTGAGTGAGTGAGTGAGAGAGAGTGAGTGAGAGAGAGAGAGTGAGAGATAGAGAGTCAGTGAGTGAGTGAGTGAGAGAGAGTGAGAGAGAGAGAGGGAGAGAGAGAGAGAGAGTCAGTGAGTGAGTGAGTGAGAGAGAGTGAGAGTCAGTGAGTGAGTGAGTGAGAGAGAGTGAGAGAGAGAGAGAGAGAGAGTCAGTGAGTGAGTGAGTGAGTGAGTGAGTGAGAGAGAGTGAGTGAGTGAGCGAGAGTCAGTGAGTGAGTGAGTGAGTGAGAGAGAGTGAGAGAGAGAGGGAGAGAGAGTCAGTGAGTGAGTGAGTGAGTGAGAGAGAGTGAGTGAGAGAGAGAGAGTGAGAGATAGAGAGTCAGTGAGTGAGTGAGTGAGTGAGAGTGAGAGAGAGGGAGAGAGAGAGAGTCAGTGAGTGAGTGAGTGAGTGAGTGAGAGAGAGTGAGTGAGAGAGAGTGAGAGATAGAGAGTCAGTGAGTGAGTGAGTGAGAGAGAGTGAGAGAGAGAGAGGGAGAGAGAGAGAGTCAGTGAGTGAGTGAGTGAGTGAGTGAGAGAGAGAGAGTGAGAGTCAGTGAGTGAGTGAGTGAGAGAGAGTGAGAGAGAGAGTCAGTGAGTGAGTGAGTGAGTGAGTGAGTGAGTGAGTGAGTGAGAGAGGGAGGTATTTTACAGCTGCAGGTAATCTTTGATCCATGAAATAATGCAGTTGCAATAACCTGTCTAATAATCGCCATTAGATTCTTTTTTTGTCAATATCTTTCATCACCAGTTAAATGCGGGTTGTTTGCCAAATGGTGTCCACAAATTGGAGTTTGCTAGAGTAGAGTAATACCTGCAATTTCCTTGTGTACAAAAAGCATTTTAATCTGCATTTTCAGATCTACACGGCCGTGCTGATTATAGCTTTCGTACCCGAGAAGGCTTGATTATAGGTGTGACGGCAAGGTAAACGGTGATTTGTGCTAAATAATTATGACTTAGCCAAACTTTTAATAGCGCTGCCCATCTTGGCCCAAACACAGGAGGCCTCCCTGCTCACCTCTCTGTGTCTGTCTCGGTCCTTGCTCTTCTCTCGGACCCAGTCGATGGTGTTGAAGTCTTCGTAGGTGCCCACTCGGGCACCGGGTCCTCCAGCGGGTCCACCAGCTTAGCGGGCCCGGTACCGTTCATACCGGCCGGTCTGCCGCTGCCGCCGTACTCTTCATAAGATCCTGGCAGAGAGAGAGAGGAGACACATTAAACCCACAATAACAAGCTCACACACAAAAACAAAAAACGCTCCCATAGGGTTGTCAAAATTATCAATAAGTATCAATATGATTTTTTTTTTAACGGATACAATACTCATTTGCAACAGGTATCAATAGTAATAGTATCGATATTATAATTATTGATACTTAATGAAAAATTAAACATACTACTGATTTTTCCCTCTCTCTCATAAAGAGCCGCAGGGATGACGTATTTTTGTAGGCAGAATGCGGAAGTCCCGAACTTCCTGGTTCTACACTGTTTCTGTCTATGGGATTTTTGAATGGGTTTTTGCCGCGATGCTTCAAATAAGGTCTCTGGGCAACGCAAGATTAATCAAACGCGAACCAGAGTTCCGTCGGATAATCTTCACACATGAGGACCACTTTCATGAGTTTTGTAGCGTAAATGCGAGCCCTAGAAGTAAAATGCTCGAGCTAAGCTAATCCAGAACTACACACTGTCGCATAGGCTTCCACGTCACGTCAGCACTCAACCTGGACTGTTGTTGATGTGTGCACTGATTACCCCGGGCTGAACGGGGCTGAACCAGGTGAGGGAAAGAGAATTTCCGTGTTCGCCCTTTGAAGTGGTGACGTTATTGACGTATATATCCCCATCGACTCAACAGTGTAGTCTCATTTAGCCGTTTGCTAGCTAGCCGTCCTTTTAACGGCAAGTAAAAGCTTCAAAACTCATAAAAGTGGTCCTCCTGTGTGAGTGAAGATGATATTACTAAACACTGGTTCGCGTTTGATTAAGCCAGCGTTGCCCAGAGAGATTATTAGAAGCATCGCGCCAAAAAACCATTCAAAACTCCCATAGGCGAAAACTGTGAAGAACCAGGGCTGTTAGCATCGATGATTTCCGGACTCGTTACTGCGGCTCTCTATTGTTGCGTCAAACAAGCTCAAAGTGTTCTGATAGGCTGATGACTAGAGCAGGGCTACTCTGCTGTGTTCTGATAGGCTGATGACTAAAGCAGGGCTAATCTGCTGTGTAACTTAGGTGAAAGTTGTTCATGAGTTTTATCAGGCCTATTATGGAGAAGCGTGCATGTTCTATCTGTCTTCCTTTATTTTTTGTCTCTTGATGTGTTGTCATTTCCTCACCTCATGGTATCAAAAATGGCATCGAGTATCAATATTTTTGAGGGTATCGTATCAAAGTTAGAAATTCTAGTATGTGACAACCCTACCCTCCGGCTAGCACACTTACCGTAAATTCCGGACTATAAGCCGCGGCTTTTTTCCCGTTTTTTGGCCTTTTTTGGCCCCTGCGGCTTATATAACGGTGCGGCTTATCTATGGATTTTTTCAAAAAAAAAAAAAAAAAAAAAATCTCTCTTTTTTAGCACTCTTTCTAACTATAAATCCACTTCTGTTTTAATTTCCTCTCTTGCCCTCTTTTAACAACATAACATAACATAACATAACACAACACAGGTAAGCAGAAAGAAAAAGACGAAGCAATCACCGCCATGAATGAGGAAATGACTCACCTGCTGGAGGCTGGAGATACACGGCTTGGGCTAAACTTTTACTCCGTGAAACACTATCGATTAAGTCCGACATCGCTCAGAGGTTTGAGCAGCTTGAAAACAAGTTTGAAAACGTGCAGAAGTCCATCCACTCAATCACTAAAGAAAATAAGGCAACCGTGGCGTGAACAGAGTTTCTAATGCGGAAAAGCGCATCAGCGCACTGGAGGACAAAAACAACACAGTGAGTCCGAAAGTGGATAAAATGCAAAAACAAATCGAAACCCTGCACACGCAGGTTGATGACTTAATCAGCAGGAGTAAAAGAAATAACATTCGCCTGATCAATGTAAAAGAGGGAGCTGAGATTGGTGACATGGACGCTTTCGTGGCAAAATCCTGTGTTACATCCTGGACCTGAAGGAAGGCGAGAAACCACCAGAGGTGGACAGGGCACACCGGGCGCCTCGGCCACGTCCAGACCCCGGCCTGCCACCGAGGGCCATCTTCATCTGCCTACTCCGCTGGCCCGACCGTCAACTCATCCTCCAGGCTGCGGGGAAGAAGCCCCTCACCTGGGAGGGTAGGCGCTTTTTCGTCCGGCAGGACCTCTCCGCGTTGGTGCAACAGAAACGCGCAACATACAACAGCATCATCGAAAAGGTTAAAGTCAATGGATATCGCTTTGGCGTACTGTACCCAGCGAGACTCGTCATAACCATTGATGGACAGCGGCGGAACAAGAGCTCAAAGTGAAACTGCCGAATATCTTTTGAGTTGGACTGGTCAATAGTACTGTGAGTAACTAAAATAAAAAAATAAAAAACGGAATTCTCTCTTCTTTAGCACTCTTTCTAACTATAAATCCACTTCTGTTTTAATTTCCTCTCTTGCCCTCTTTTCACCACATCGCGGACACTGTGTGCACTGTAAAAAAAAAAAAAAAAAACCATTAACACATTGAATGCCAGCCATGTTTTCATTCCTGTAGGTAAGTTGTGCCAGGGGTGTTTTTGACGATTCTGGCTCATTTTAGAAACAGCCGAGGATTCTTTTCTGTTAAAAATTCATGAACACCAATCATCTAAAAATAACTAATAGAATGTGTGCTTTCTCTGTCTAAAAGAGTTAGTTTGCAGAGTTAGTAGTTATGTAGATATTAGCCGTTGAGTACAGCATGGTTTCAGCGTCTGGAAATTTATTCAGAGATAAATGGCTTTTTGTGAAACAGTCACTTTAACCATTCATTTTTGGCATCAGTAAGACCGTCAGACATTCTAAACAATAGTTTTGAACAGTAATTTCCTCCATAACAACAGGAAACACCCCTCTCATTCAAACTCCTCCCTCCGTGTGTCTTCTCCTCCTTCCTCCTGGCTGTACAGCGGGCGTGTCAGAAGCGCTTTTGCTGCTGCCTGCCTGTGTGCCTGCCTGCCTGCTTGCCTGCGTGCAGACGCTCCTTGTGCGAGTCAAGATGGGCCGGGGAATGCGTGGGCGATGGGCAGATGTTGATTCTGGCCTTTCTGAGGTGTTTCAAAGTGTGTTTCACCTATGATCTATTTTGCAAATCGCTCTCCGCTCTCTGTGTGCTGCTGCCGGTGCGCGGCCGCTCTCAGGCAAGACAAGTCTTGGAAGGATTACTGTAAAATCGCCACGGCATTTCCTTGAACGGCTTGGTCCCGCGGCAGTTTTTTTCTTTGATTTCGGTCGTCTGGGGGAGCACTGTCAACACTTAGTGGGTCGGTAAAATAGATTATACACATTATCTTGCTCCAATAGTGATCTCGAAGATGTAAAAGTTGTTGATTGATGTACCACCGTCAAAAAAAAAAAAAATTTTATGTAAGACGAGTAAACTCGGCTCTGGCACTTAAGCGTTGGATTATGTAAGACGAATTATTTCGGCTATGGCACTTAAGGTGTTAAAACACCCGCGGCTTATAGTCCGGTGCGGCTTATATAAGAAAAAAATAGTCAACTTTGAAGGTGCGGCTTATACACCGGTGCGCCTTATAGTCCGGAATTTACGGTAATTTTATTTCTCTTGTCATTTCATCACAATTAATCAACTAAAAAATAAAAAATAAACAATGGATAAATTGATAATCGGTAATTAAAATAATAATTTGCTGCAGCCCTAGTCATCTTGATTTCATTTGTTTGTGTTTGTGAGATGTTTTTATAAGCCCATTGGCTCTGAACATACTGTGCACATGTCTGCATATAATGAAAGAATGATAGAAAAATAGAAGGAACCGTTTTTCCAACTGGTGCAGCGTCTCCCCACACATACACGTGTTTTGACAGACAACAACATGAGACAGGCCCTCTGAGGACGCATTTCAACAGAGCTGCTTCTTCAGCCTCGCACACACCGTTTTCTGTTGCTATGGTTTTAGCTAGCTAAGCGTATCCACCTCTTAGCCGCCAGATAACCTCAATCCAGTGGGAAACACACTATTGTCAGGCCAGCAGTGGGATGGTATATTTCTCTCTGACTGGGGTGGGGAAGTTTATGGTTCAATAACGTCAAACAGACATTCACACAGTGGGAGATATAGACACTCAGCCAGGGTTCAATCTATCATTTTTCAACATCTATGATTGTTGCTAATGCTTTCTCCCCAGATATCTCACTTGGGAAAGAAAGAATCATATGTGAAATGTGAGGTAAAGCAAAGTGGATGTTCTCTTCTTCTCTCAGCACACACACACGCACGCACGCACGCGCACGCACACACACACACACACACACACACACACACACACACACACACATCTTGAGAAAGGAAAGTGCTGCCACTAGCAACTACAGTATTATTGCTGACTATTGTTTCTGACCAAAACAGAGAGATAGGGAATGATCAGCCAATCAGAGAAGCAGTAGAGAATAATGTGTATTGTATTGTGACCTCATAGAGGCAGAAGAAAACACTAAAAGCTAAAAAATAAATTTACTTCAGATTTATGTTTCTCATGCGGCCCGAAACAAAAGGGCTTGTGTGCGTGGCAAGAGGCTGAGCTGCGACCAGCGAGTATAAAACACATCAGCAACCAATCAAAATACAGCTCTCGTCTGGAACAGGAAGTGATGCAGGAAGCGAAGCCGCTTCTGATTCAAGCTTTGTGCAAAACACAATAAGAGTCCTGAGCGAAACGAGCGGGCGGAGCCACCGTGGGACTCAAACAACAGTCTTTCATCTGGGCTTTAGGAAGATAAGAATGTGTGAATGAATGGTGGCTTCCTGTGTGAGAGGCCAATCAGAGATCCTCTGAACACAGAGAGCAGACTGACTTCCTGTGTGAGAGGCCAATCAGAGATCCACTGAACACAGAGAGCAGACTGACTTCCTGTGTGAGAGGCCAATCAGAGATCCACTGAACACAGAGAGCAGACTGACTTCCTGTGTGAGAGATCAAACAGAGATCCTCTGAACACAGAGAGCAGACTGACTTCCTGTGTGAGAGGCCAAACAGAGATCCTCTGAACACAGAGAGCAGACTGACTTCCTGTGTGAGAGATCAAACAGAGATCCACTGAACACAGAGAGCAGACTGACTTCCTGTGTGAGAGGCCAAACAGAGATCCACTGAACACAGAGAGCAGACTGACTTCCTGTGTGAGAGAGATCAAACAGAGATCCACTGAACACAGAGAGCAGACTGACTTCCTGTGTGAGAGGCCAAACAGAGATCCTCTGAACACAGAGAGCAGACTGACTTCCTGTGTGAGAGATCAAACAGAGATCCACTGAACACAGAGAGCAGACTGACTTCCTGTGTGAGAGATCAAACAGAGATCCACTGAACACAGAGAGCAGACTGACTTCCTGTGTGAGAGATCAATCAGAGATCCTCTGAACACAGAGAGCAGACTGACTTCCTGTGTGAGAGATCAAACAGAGATCCACTGAACACAGAGAGCAGACTGACTTCCTGTGTGAGAGGCCAAACACAGATCCTCTGAACACAGAGAGCAGACTGACTTCCTGTGTGAGAGATCAATCAGAGATCCTCTGAACACAGAGAGCAGACTGACTTCCTGTGTGAGAGATCAAACAGAGATCCACTGAACACAGAGAGCAGACTGACTTCCTGTGTGAGAGATCAATCAGAGATCCTCTGAACACAGAGAGCAGACTGACTTCCTGTGTGAGAGAGGCCAAACAGAGATCCACTGAACACAGAGAGCAGACTGACTTCCTGTGTGAGAGAGGCCAATCAGAGATCCACTGAACACAGAGAGCAGACTGAGAAAGTGAACAGATTGGGATCTAACATGTAAACAGCTGAGAGAAAGGCGGTTGGCACGCGGATATAACACAAAACATTTCATATCATCTTTCAGCCACTAAGACAATACGCCAGCTCAGTTCAGCTTAGTCTTTGTTACAGGCCTTTGCAGTAAAATAAGAGACAAGACTGCAGAATAGTGTAACAGAATAATATTCACATACAAGCAGAACATAACTATTCGTCTCCATTCAGCCAGGGCTTCTTGATTTTTAACAGAACACAGAATCACCACTCATTGTTTTATACAGTATATATCTGACTACTGTGTATGGACTGATAATATTACCCATCCTTAATATCACACATTGTGTCTCAGGTGATGGCTCTGAGACACAAAAGACAAAAAGCTCAGTATGGCCACAGGCTGTGCTTTGTGACAGACAGGAGGTTTACATACCTGAGCTGTCTAGTTAGACTGGTTTTAAACACAACATTCAACAACTTCAACAAGACATCCATCGTAGAAGAGGAGAGAGAGCGGTTTCTCCACCCACAGGAGCAGGAGAGACACCAGTTGCTCCACCCACAGGAGCAGGATAGACACCAGTTTCTCCACCCACAGTAGCAGGAGAGAGAGCAGTTTCTCCGCCCACAGCAGCAGGAGAGAGAGCAGTTTCTCCACCCACAGTAGCAGGAGAGAGAGCAGTTTCTCCACCCACAGCAGCAGGAGAGAGAGCAGTTTCTCCACCCACAGCAGCAGGAGAGAGAGCAGTTTCTCCACCCACAGTAGCAGGAGAGAGAGCAGTTTCTCCGCCCACAGCAGCAGGAGAGAGAGCAGTTTCTCCACCCACAGTAGCAGGAGAGAGAGCAGTTTCTCCGCCCACAGTAGCAGGAGAGAGAGCAGTTTCTCCACCCACAGCAGCAGGAGAGAGAGCAGTTTCTCCACCCACAGTAGCAGGAGAGAGAGCAGTTTCTCCGCCCACAGCAGCAGGAGAGAGAGCAGTTTCTCCACCCACAGTAGCAGGAGAGAGAGCAGTTTCTCCACCCACAGTAGCAGGAGAGAGAGCAGTTTCTCCGCCCACAGTAGCAGGAGAGAGAGCAGTTTCTCCGCCCACAGTAGCAGGAGAGAGAGCAGTTTCTCCACCCACAGCAGCAGGAGAGAGAGCAGTTTCTCCGCCCACAGCAGCAGGAGAGAGAGCAGTTTCTCCGCCCACAGTAGCAGGAGAGAGAGCAGTTTCTCCGCCCACAGTAGCAGGAGAGAGAGCAGTTTCTCCGCCCACAGCAGCAGGAGAGACACCAGAATCCAATGCAGCTACACAAGACAGGTTGGGGGTATGGCTGCAATTAGAGCCCAACCGATATATCGGTCCACCGATATTATCGGCCGATATTGGCCGATAACCGATATATCGGGGCATGCCCCCCCGCGCGATTTTTTGTAAAACATTTTAAAGTAAAATGCATGAATTTGGTGTACTTTGAGAAAGCTTAAAGGGATAGTTCAGTTTGTTTGAAGTGGGGTCCTATGAGGTACTCTCATACAGTCAGTGCACTGGGTAAAGCACTCTGGACGCATCGCCCACCGAGATAGGAGAACTGCACTCCAGCTGCGGCAGGCACAGAGAGCTGTCTGCTGAGTGTGATGGGGGCCAAGAGCAAAAACATACAAAACAACAGAAAGAATACATAAAGTGCTTCCATACTGCTCACCTGGCATAATGCAAGTCTCCACAAGCCCTGTGATGCCAAGTTGACTTGAAAATATGTAATTTACACCCTGTTAGCTGAAATTGTCACTAGGGCTAGCAGCTGAAAGTTCAACTAGGGTACAACCTTGCTACAGTATTGCTATAATCTTACATTTCCACAGAACTTGAAGAGATCTCAGTGTACTGTCCTAAGCCCTTACGGGAAACTCCGGAAACACAAACACACACACACACACACACACAAACACACACACACACACACACTTTCTCCAAAGAGCACACGGGTCTCAGAAATGAAAAACATTGGAAACAACTATCCAACTTTTCCCGACGTGAATATGAAGGTGGACACCTGCTCCTTTCCCCACTTAACTAGCTAGCATACATTTATTTACAGGTGAACTGCTGCTAAGGTGGTAGCCGCAGACGTACCTGTGTGTGTGTGTGTGTGTGTGTGTGTGTGTGTGTGTCCTAAGCCCTTACGGGAAACTCTGGAAACACAAACACACACACACACACACACACACACGCACAGTCCCCGTCATAGTTCCTGCCAGGAGGAGACAGTGAGGGTTTGAACTTTGACCCGCTGACGTCTGGTTGCCATGGGAACCAGCTGTGTGACCCTGGTGAGGCTTGACGAGCTTCTTGGGAACATGCAGAGCAGACACAGACTGACATGACTGACTGCCATGACTCTGCCCAGCCCAGGTTTTCAACGCTATTTATTGGGTAATAAAAGAGTCAGAGGAAATTGGATAAAGAAGGAATGTGCCTTTCTAATAGGGGTGGGGGAAAAAATCGATTCACCTAAGTATCGCGATTTTTAATGTCACGATTTTTTGGATCGATCTTTTATTCCAGAATCGATAATCACAAAAAAAAAAAAAAAAAAAAATGTGGTGCTTGCAGTCAGGCCACTCACTGAACAGCAGGCCAGGCGCCGCCTACTGGTTTACTAGTGGTTTTATTACTTTATTAGTTAGTCTGAAGTAATAATTACACTTCAGGGTTAAAGTGGGTGCATCTCATTGTAAAATTGGACTTCAAACGGCCCAAATCTGGCTTCAAACAGCCCAAATTGGGCTTCAAACGGCCCAAATTTCACACGCGTCGGCCCATATCGGCCTGGCCTGCTTGGTATCTAATGCCCGGCCTGAATTATGATCCCAGTCCGCCCCTGTTTTTAACTATATCGCCCAGCCCTACTCATGATATATAAGTCTTTAGTGTATGATTCAACTTTTCCCATGTTCTAATCTAGTGTAAAAAATCAAACAAACTGAAAAAAGAAAAGAAAAAAAGAAACAAAAATCGCAATAAATCGTAATATCGAATCGCAATAATCGTAGAATCGCAATACTTAAGAATCGCAATATAAATTGAATCGGCACCCAAGAATCGTGATAGTATCGAATCGGGAGATAAGTGAATCGCCACAGCCCTACTTTCTAACAGTACATTAGATTCACTTTGATGTCCATGAGATCAGGGATGGAACCATAACCGGTTGAATGATAACCGTGATAATCTGACCTGCATGTCCTCTCTATCTCTCCCTGCTTTCCTGTCGCTGTCCAGCACACACTATCCTATGAAATACAGGCAAAATTAAAAAAATAAACATATATATATATATATATATATATATATATATATATATATATATATATATATATATATATATTAGAGATGGGAATAGATTAATTTTTTTAATCTAGATTAATCCTGGTCATTAATCTAGATTAATCTAGATTAAAATGGGTCATTTGAAGTCTGTCGAAGCCATTCAAAATATGTGTGTGCAACATAAATAATGACGAAGTAAATCCTTGTGAACAGGTTTCTGTTTATTCAATTCAACTTGAATAGCCAGTAGGCA
Organism: Poromitra crassiceps; assembly: GCF_964638095.1. Classification (NCBI taxonomy): domain Eukaryota; kingdom Metazoa; phylum Chordata; class Actinopteri; order Beryciformes; family Melamphaidae; genus Poromitra; species Poromitra crassiceps. The sequence continues at coordinate 37,535 of NW_028151916.1, read as the reverse complement.
TTTAAAGGTAAGAAACCAGCAGGTTACACACATGGTTTGTCTTCATCTGGACAAAGTTCTATCCTGAACTACCTGGAATGAACACCAGAGGGTATAAGAACAACAACCCACATTTCTGGGATCAATAATATTAAACTGGCATTAAACTGTCAGTAGCTGTGTTTCCATTACAGTTTTTCGCAAAATAATTGCGATATTTCTACAACTTCGACAATGTACAATTGCGACTTGTAGGCGTTTCCATTGAAGTTGAGTTTGGTCTGATGCGCGCACACCTGAACGCAATTCCCCATTACCAGCAGCTGCCACAGTGATTACGTACGGGGATCTGCCCATATCCCGTCCCCTGCATGCTCAAATCTAACCAATGGTCAATGCAAATCACAACATCAAGTTACAACGCATATAAACGAGCCTGATTATCAATTCAAAAGAAAATGAGTCGCAAAATGTTGCTGGCTGCAGTGAATGCGAGCGCGACAGACAGAGGAAAAAAGGTAACCTATACAACTGGTCCGATTTAGACATTTCAGAATGTTGTGTAGGCTATTATAACATTGCACCTGAAACGTGTGTAATGTATTACTCACAGTCACTGTATTCACTTCACTGAATACTGAATACTGAAGTGACTTCAGTCAGGAGCACCACACCGGTGTGTGCTTTTCAAGGAGAAGACGGGTCACATGATGTGCAAATTCGGAAAATCTGTTTCCATTACACTTTTGCGATAAACTGCTATATCGACACGTCTGAAAAACCACCTCATGAGAGCGGCAGACATAAATGTCCGCGCTTACATACCTGTTCCATTCTAAAGTGATAATCATCATGGCCTGCTCAATATAAGTGGACCCTGCTACCAGACAACTTTGAGAATAGATTAACGGCGATAATTTTTTTATCGCGCGTTAAGAGTCTCGCGTTAACGCAGCCGTTAATGGCGTTAACGATCCCATCTATTATATATATATATATATATATATATATATATATATATATATACATATATATATACAGTGTTGGGCAGTAGCTTGCTACAAGTAGCGAAGCTACATAGCTTAACTACATTTCTCAGTAGCTTGGTGGTAGCTTCACTACTTTTGAACCAACTAGCTTGTTCAGTAGCTAAGCTATTTATAGACCCAAGTAGCTTGTAGCTTCCCGCAAAAGCTACAAGCTACTCGCCAGAGAAGATCCATGAGCAAAGCACGCAGTGGAGATTTCTGCTGCGGGTTGGTTTATACAGGAGGAGACATTGCATATGTCAAGTGTGCCTGTGTAGCTAATAAAGCACTTCCAGTTCCATTATGACGGACAAGTCATCCTTGCTTTTTAGCATCCTTGCCTCTCTTGCAGCAAGACCCGGCAATACTCTGCATCTGATTGGGTTGGGTTTAGGCAATGAATACTGACGATTGGTTAAGGGTAGGGCAAAATATGTCATGTGCTGGCGAAGTCACATCAGCAACGAACTTTGAAAGATGGCAGAGCCAGAGGGAGCCACTGGCAGTGATGAAGAAGATGTTCAGGTTTTATTGTCTGTTTTTGAATATTGTGCCAGTGAGAGTTTCAGTGTGTTTTATAATATAATAAACAATCAAAATTAGATTTTTCTTTGCCTGCCTATTTGTTTGGTGGAAAGTTGTTCTTTGACATGAAGTTGATTCAATGTAGAAAAAAAGTAGCTTTGATGTAGCAAGCTGCTATTGCCATGTTGCTCGTAGCTTAGCTTGCTACATTTCTCTGGGGATAGCTTCATTGTAGTTTAGCTAGATTTAATCGAGAGTAACTGATAGCTTAGCTTACTACATTTTCCAAGTAGCTTGCCCATCACATATATATAAAAGGGGGGATGTGGGCCATGGGGGGGCTTCGTTTAGAATAGGTAGGTTTCAGAAAATGCTTCAAAAGTCATAAAAGTCACGTTTGTGAAGATTATCCTGCTGAACACAAATTACCACTCCCATAAACGTGTTACCCACAGATATTTAAGCAAAATCCCCATTCTAAAACCCTGTTGACTTTTCCCCTGAAGAGACAACATATGCGGGACTTCCGCCTTCCGCATACTAAAATATGTCATCCCTGCGGTACTTCTTTGGCGCAGAATCAGATAACGTGCGACTATTCACGAGTTTCCTGATGAGACCGTGGGAGCTTCCATGACACCCTCCCTCCCTGTTTCCAGCTGCTGTTGCCTGTTTCCGCCCAGGACCGTTGATAGCGAAAGAGACTGAAAACAATCATAATAATTGTTGTGACTTTGTACCTACTGTATGTCTTGTAATGATGTCCCCCTGCATAATAATTTCACACGTGCATAATTGTACAAAACGGAGTGACAATATCTTGAATCTTGAAAGAGAGAGACCTCTAAAGCTCCGTTCAATGACCAAATAATAAGAGTTCCGGTTTGGACGTTTAGCCTTCAAAACAAAAGCGGCCGCTATGCAATCACATACTATTTTTAGTAATTTCGGCTAAAATAAGCCCATACAGTACGAGTGAATTGACATTCACCTAGTTTTTGTAAAATATCGCCGCTATGCAAACCACACGTTTCTATTTTTCGACAACCGGCAACCGCTGAGAATCATGGGAAACGTAATTCCAGGAATAAGGTGAATACAGCAGGTCCTAATAGAACGTTAGAACGTTTGAAATAGAACACCAACCGTTCCACAGGTAGAAAAACTGACAGGCGGCGCCTTTTAAGTGCTATCCAATTACAAGAAAGCATAGAACTCAAGACAATATTTGTTTTTAATCATGCAAAATGACAACATGTCAGTTTTACTAGACTTCCATCTGGCAATGGGCCATAGTGCTGCAAGTTCCACAGCTTGTTTTGCTCAAAGGACTTCCTGGAAGAAGATGCGTGCACAGCTACTTGTTTCAACGGCTCTTGTGCAGATCATGAGCAGTCACTCTCACTTCCCCCTTCACTGTACAACGTTAAGACAAGGAGGGCTCAAGTGCGCTCAGCAGCCAGCACTTTACATGTGACCCATACGAAGATTTTCAGAAGATGAGTTGGGCAATATTAACGATGGAGAGAGGACATCAGCATGTAGGCTAGGGCTGCTCGATTATGGCAAAAATCATAATGACGATTATTTTGATTGATATTGAGATCACGATTATTTAAGACGATTATTGACCTCATTGACATTGAGAATATCATGCATTTATTGAACATTGACACTGGCTTTTCTTTTTAACATTGGATGTCTTTGGATTTTAGATATAATTGAAAATAAATAAATAAATAAATAAATAAATAAATAAATAAATAAATAATTAATAAAAGTGCAAAGATTTAGAAATAAAATAAAAACTAAAATAAATATACAGTATATGTAGGCCTACTATGTTGCAGTGAACTGCCACAACCAACTGCAACTATTAATCTACATTCAATATGTTGGTAAACATCTGAACTAGTAGTCCTTAAACCTCAAATCTAACCAAATGAGAACGCTATTGAGTAACGTTCGTTTACATTAGGCTACATTAAATTACTCATTTGGCAGATGGTTTTATCCAAAGCGACTTACGTTTAGGTTCATAATAGGCTATTGTTAATGTGTATCTGTGAGATCGTTAGCTGTTGAATGCATATTCATGCATCATATCAATGCGGTCGCATTGTAAAGAGTGTCCTGAATCGATGACTGTGTTGTGGCAGGAGTAACTAGATGGGGCTTTGTCTTTTTGTTCATTTAGCGTTATTTCTTGGTCATAGACCACTTTGTGAGTGGATTTCAAGTGATTAAACAGAGGGAGAGGTCGTGTTGCGGGGTGATGCCACGACCGCGCATATCTTGACAGGTGGGTCAAAACTCGCATCGCAATTCCATGCTGTATATTCGCATCGCTCTTGATGTGTAAGTTACACATCAGTTACACATCAAGAGCGATGTGAATATACAGCACGGAATTGCGATGCGAGTTTTGACCCACCTGTCAATCACAGGCACAGACTTGGAACAAACAGTGCAAGATATGCGCAGTGTAAGGACCTTTAAACTCGGCGAAACCATAGTGTTTCCACCCCACATACGTTGTTTCACCTCTCTTCTCGACCAGCGGCTCTCTTTCTGTGATCGGGGAGTGGGGGAGGAGAAACGTGCGACGTGCCGTGGCTCTTCACACGACAGTCATTCACAACTCGAGCTGGTGTGCTTTGGGCTTTGGGGGAGGGGCCGAGCAAAGGAAGGGGTGCGCGTGATTTAAAACACAAGACAGAACGAGAGAGACAAGAGCCGCAAAATCGTTTGATGTCAATTATCTTGTTTTCATAATCGTGGACAGCCCAAATCGTAATCTAGATTAAAATTCGATTAATCGAGCAGCCCTAATGTAGGCTATAACTTGCTAACTGCTACGTGTAGCATTTTAACATCAATAAATTAGCACCACCTTTTGCTTTCCAAGTTAATACACAACTTTATTCCATGCAGTTGTGCGATTCTATTCTATTCTACCTGCATGTTCATCTTGTGTGAGTGCATAATGTTTTTATCAAGGGTTTATGTCCATTCTTCTCCTTCAAGCTTGAAACTTGATCTTTGCATCAGGAAGCAATGGGTTTTAGAAGAATGTGGTTTACATTGTGATCAACACAAAATACTACATGTGGCACCTTCAACTTTCCTGTATAAGGAATCAAAAGTATTTCAAAAATGTGTTTGGTTTGAGTTTGTGTTTGTTTTATAAGTATTTTCAGCCAAATTAGCCTGCCTGTGTTGAATAACAGGGACTCGGTTGGCAAGTCGGCACTGCCATTTGAGCAGGTTATGTCTGTGCCTTGCTCAAGAGCACTTTGTTGGTGCAGTAGATGCTGATGGAAGGATCGGCGACGTCTTGTTCACTCATCATGTATTTGAACCAGCAACCCTCCAGGTAACAGGTAAACTCTCCTCTCTATTCACCTCATGTAGAAGAGACAGTCTGCCTTGAGAGACTAACAGGAAGTGTAAACACAATCGGAAGCGATTGTTTACACTTCCTGTGTCAGAGCTTATCCCTGCAGCCTGCTTCCAGTGAGTCACTAGTTTTGACCAGAGAGACCATCTCTGCTTTGAGGTAAAACAGCCGACGTTTTGAACAGGAAGTCGTAACACAAACGGGTCAAGTGGGTGGGGCTCCATAAGGTGAATAGCATGAGGCTGCAGTGCCACAAGGCCAGGCAGGCAAAAGGTTATACAAGTTGAAACGATGACAGCTGCAGTAAAAAACGCTGGCTCATGTGAACAGTAACGTGGCAACTTCTGTAAACAAACTCTCCACTTGTTCATGGGTGACCAAGTTCAGTGTGCAGTGGTTGTCAGTGTGCACTAATGAGCAGTTAGGAGACACACATACACACACACACACACACAGGGGGGAATAGTCGGGCGTCCATACAGGCAGATTGGCCGTGTCTGCGGGTGGGAAGGCGGATTGGGGGGTATGTGTCCTGATCGCTGCACTAGCGCCTCCTCTGGTCGGTCAGGGCGCCTGGTCGGGGGTCGGGCGGAAGGCAACTGGTGGGGATAGCGCGATCCTCCCACGTGCTACGTCCTGCCGGTGAAGCTCCCCACTGTCGGGTGAAAAGAAGCGGCTGGCAACTGCGCATGTGTCGGAGGAAGCATGGTGCTAGTCTACGGCTCTCCCCAGATCAGCAGCAGGGGGTGGAGCAGCGACCAGGGCAACAGGGGGAAATTGACCAGGTGAGTACAATTGGGGAGAAAGATGGGGGGAAATCAGAAAAGAATAAAAAAGTAATAATAATAATAATAATAATAATATTAATAATACATACATAATAAAAAAATACAGGGTTGTAAATAAAGACAAGCCTGTGTTTCTTTGTTCCTGAAAAGCCGACAGCGGAAATACAGTCAATGGTTTTCAGTCGTCAGCAGCAATATCCGTTCAGATAAAAATGTCCTGGCCTTCCCCCTCCTGGAAAGAGTCTTATCTCTCGGTTTAGACGAGTGCAAAAGACCAAACTCAGGGTGATGACATCACAGTGACATCACCAGCTCATTAACATGTGGCAGCGCTCTGTTGTAGGAAAGCCAAGTCATCTTTTAGTCATATATTTGTTCATGTACTGAACGGACCTGGAGGTCATTCTATCATGTTTTGTCTTGGATGTTGTTTTGATCGTATCAGGAAAGAGGATGCAGTTAAGTGATGTCATGGTGACTGGGCGGGCGTGAGTGACTGCTCCTTCCTTTGCCATTTACATCTTGTTCAGTCTGCTTTTAATGCAGTTGAAGTATGCTCATGTCTTCTCAGGAACCCAGGCAGATCCGTCTTGGTGAGGCTTGTGACATCAGGAGTATCCAGGACAGTCGTGGTTATTGGCAGAAGAAATAATGTAGACTTTGTGGTGTTTTAGGAGACCGAAAAGGCGTATGGGGAAATGTTCTGTTGTTGTTGTATTAGGCTTCGGTGGAGGAGGTCTCTTTCTGTTTACATGTAGATGAGGAAAGAGAGATGCATCAAAATGACAATACCAGCAGCAACCACCAGGGTGTGACATCATGAAAGACAGTAGCCCTGTTCCAAACCGGTCCCTGTTACAGAAAGGATGATGGAGGAGTTTCACCAGGCAAGATGTAGCGCACGGCAGGATCATGCTATTCCCCCCAGTTCTCCTCCCCCCCCCGGAACAAGCGCCCGCCCACCCGACCAGAGGAGGCACTCGTGCAGCGACCAGGACTCATATCCCACCGGCTTCCCACGGCCAATTGTGTCTATGACGTGTCCAGAGGCATCAGCAGATGTATGTACACAGTGTCTATAGGAACGCCGGAGGTACCGCTGTCGGGAATTGAACCCGCGTCTCCGCTGTAGTAGGCAAGTTCTTTTACCGCTACACTACCCAGACGCCCCAACATGTGAATTCTTAAAGTGGGTAGTACAACAAGTACAGCAAATATGCAGGAAGGAAGTGGTCTTGGTGCCAGGAGATATGTCACAACACAATTCATTTTGACATGGAAAATGGCTCTCTTCAAGTGCAGAACATACAATAAGTAGTAAACGACATATCACTCTACATACAGTATATACTGTAAGTCTGTATACTCTAAGTCCAGCAGTTCACTGGAATAAGAAAATATGGATTACATCATGATGACACAAGCACAAAGCGGTCAGACGCAGCTCGTCTCTAGTGACTGCAAAACCTTTTTTCTCTACTGAAAACTCCGGCCAATAGGAGTTTGACATTACGATCAGCAGGAACCGCGCAGCTCTGGTACAGAAGTCACATAAGAGTAGAGCCCGACCGATATTATCGGCCCGCCGATATTATCGGCCGATATTGGCGATTATCGATATATCGGTATCGGCCGATATTTTTTTTTTTTATCGGCCGATTTTTTTTTTTTTTTTTTTTTTTTTATATATATAAGTTATAGACAGCATGGACAGCATGTTGTGTATATTTGATATTTTTTCTTAACTATTTGTTCTATTGTGTTTTTGTATTTCTAGTTATTTATAATTATTAAATTCCCAGTTAAGTTTACTGTTTCATTGCATTGAGTTTATTAATAAGCTGTAAAATATCCTGCCTACATCACATATTTCAATTCATGTCAACTCAATCATATCTTTGTCAAGTGTTTGATATTTGAGGGTTGCTGATGTGGTGCCTCCTCTGGTCGTTAACTCATTCAGGGCCAGTTTAGGACTGCCAATATTTAGCACAGGCCAAAGATTTTCATAATTGTTGGTCATCTTTCAAGACCCACAGTAAATTATCTATTAGCACCAGAGTGATTTGCAATACCTCAAAATGAAGATGTACGTCTCTGGGTTCACCAGGAAAAAAAAAGTGAGCTTTTAGCATGTTCTGTACTCTACTTATAGCCATTTATATACACCCTGTTTTCCCCCAGAATGTCTCCCAGAGAAAATAAACAGGAGAAAAGGCAATTTTTGTAAAAGGGCACAATCTCAGGCATAACTCACTCTCAATTCTTTTATTTTGAACTGTATTGACATCAGACATGTAAATATTATTCGTTAGGACACAAATGACAAAAAAAAAATATATATATATATATATATACACACATGAAGTGCTTTTTTTTTTACATTCAACAATACAGTTTACTCGGTGTGAGTGTGCAGACAGACAGACAGACAGACAGACAGACAGACAGACACACACACACACACACACACACACACACACACGATCCTTTTAGATTTCTAACCCCACATAGGATAAGCAATAACCACGCCCTGTGGCGCTGGGATTGGCCAGGAGCAACACTGGAGGGCACGCAGCCCAGCGATTTCATGAACCAACTGAAGAGCTCTTGAGAAGGACAGCGGGCTGCTGTGACTGCCTTCTGCCCGCTGCTGCCTAGCTGTTCCTGTGTTTATTTTGATTTGTTCTGGTACACCCGTCCTCGTCCATGTCTCCCTGTCATATCTATGATCGTTCCCGTTTTCCCCTCGGCTATTCAACACGTCCTCACCGCCCTCGCAAACTGATCGATCATTTCCTCATTCCTCCGATGATCAAACACATCTCTTGATTACTTTCTCCCGTTTTCTCCTGGCTGGCACAGAGGAAGGCGACTCCAGCTCGTGCAGCGCGCCGAGGGCGTTTCAATGGCGTTTCTCCTGTCTGCACAAGGAAGCGTTACCCGTTTTGCTGCTTTTCCTCTTGCTCAATTTCAAAACAACAGCTGCGGTATGTGTTTGATCGCGTGCTGTCGGCTACCCTTTGAAGGCAGGGACCTGTGTCTGTGTCACAGGCTGGGCAAGTGTTTGCTGCAGGCGCTGCACCAATAAAAACAAAAACACGTCAAACACGTCATTGGCGGGGAGGGCTATTTCTGATAACACGTCAAAGACGTCATTGGCGGTGAATGAGTTAAGGGCGCCTGTTCGGAGGGAGGGGAACTCGTTGGAATATCGTGATCCTCCCACGTGCTATGTCCTACCGGTGAAGCTTCCCCTGTCAGGTGAAAAGAAGCGGCTGGCTAACTGCCCATGTGGAAGCATGGAGCCAGTTTTCGGCTCTCCCCAGATCGGCAGAGGGTGGAGCAGCAACCAGGATAAATAAATAAAAAATTAGCACTAATGGGGGATTAGCACTAATGGGGGATAAACATTTGATGATAAAAAAAATATATATATCGGCCGATATTATCGGTATCGGTAATTTTTTATTCCCTAAAATCGGTATCGTATCGGTTTCAAAAATCCCATATCGGTCGGGCTCTACATAAGAGGAACTTAACCAGGCTACTCATACAAATGCTACTCTATAATGCTAGTACTACCGTAAATTCCGGACTATAAGCCGCGGCTTTTTTCCCGTTTTTTGGCCTTTTTGGCCCCTGCGGCTTATATAACGGTGCGGCTTATCTATGGATTTTTTCAGCAAACGGCCACTCGGGAACCTCCAAAATCTATGGATGTTGGTATGAGGCAGAACGAGAGCAAGACAGACATTACGAGAGCGAGACCCTGATTGGATGATGTTGCAAAAAATGTGCCTCGCGACCTGATTGGAGCACTGTGCCACTACTCTCTCTCAGCCACTACAGTAAAACACCCTCCCTCCTCTCACCCTCCCTCGCTCCGGGGGGAAAATGGCAGCGATTGAGCCTGAAAGACAGTCTGAATGAAATTGAATGTAACATTCCCAATTCTATGTATTACATTCTAAAAAACTAACGGCAACATTTTGGAAGGCTAAGCCACACAACTAGCTCGTTGTAATCTAACATCATGCTTCAAAAGATGGAGAACTGGCTGTGTTACGACGATGGCGGCGAGAAGAAGAAGGAAAGAAGGAAATCGAGCAGCAGCACATAACCTTGGCATCAGGGTGTTGACACAGAGAGCAGACGGCCGAGGTGCCGTTCAGATCCGACTGAAGGCTCAAGTTTGCCAGTGGATCCTGACAGCGTGGAGGAGTGTCAAAACATCCACGATCACCAACGGGTTCCGAAAGGCTGGACTGCTGCGTGATGAAGAGGAGGACGCCGCCACAGCTGAGGGCCTTCAGAGGCTGTTCGATTCCGACAGTGACGAAGAGGAGTTCGTTGGTTTTGAGAGCGACAACGAAGGAGAGAGGAGAGTGGCTGACGAAGCCACCCTGAGCCTGTTCGTTTCCGACACTGAAGATGAGGACTTTGGTGGTTTTAGTACGCAGGAAGAAGACGAAGATGAGGATTAATGACTTGACTTTTCTGGTTACAGCCGTGTACTGCACCTTAGCCTAAAAGATGAAGACGAGGATTAATGACTTTTCTGGTAGGCTGATTACCGTATATTTTAAGCAGCCGTGTTACTGCAACTTTAGGCTTACGCGCTTACTGTCGTGTTACAGGCACTTTATTTTGCACTTTAAAAAAAACACATTTAATTTAGCGATTGATATTGCCTCGTCAAGCGCTGTAAGCTTTGTTTTTTGTTATGGTACTACTGTAGGCTATAATGTAGATCAGTGGTTTTCAACCTTTTTCATGCCAAGGACCCCTAAATTTACACAGCACAGTACATGTTCTGTAGCTACTATTGCACTAAATGGTAACACTTGAATACGTTATGCAAATATGCAACTTGTTTTGTTGAAATGTTAATAAATGGGAGCTTCCCCAAACAGCCATCTCTTTCCCGACAATCCCCTCTGTGCACGAACCCTTACATATGGTAATTAAACATCAAAACACCCGCGGCTTATAGTCCGGTGCGGCTTATATATGTAAAAAACAGTCAACTTTGCAGGTGCGGCTTATACACCGGTGCGCCTTATAGTCCGGAATTTACGGTACTCACTTTCAATGGTTGTTTTGACAGTATGTCACAGTGTAATAAGTTCCTGATTTGATGTCAGACCATGACAAAATAGTTTAAATCGGTTTGACACACGTGACAGTATGTTCCCCCAGTGTGTGTGACAGAGAGAGAGAGAAACAAAGAGAGCGAGAGAGACAGCAAGAAAGTGAGTGGAGTAACTGATGATTCAAAGATGTGTGACTGCAAGCAATTCATTGACGCATGCACACGCACACACGCACATGCACGCACGCACACACACACACACACACACACACACACACACACACACACACACACACACACACACACACACACACACACACACAGCCCTGCAATAGTGGAGATATATCTTATCAGTAGAGAACTACCTTGGACAACCAACGGACACGCATTGGACTCTGAAATTAATTAACTCAAGTTCCACCAATGCAGCGAGCCATCCTTTCCTTCCTACTCCATTTCTCATATTTAGCAATTAGCCTACGCCACAAACGCCTAGCCTGCAACAGGCCTTTCCACTAGCCTACGCCACAAACGCCTAGCCTGCAACAGGCCTTTCCACTAGCCTACGCCACAAACGCCTAGCCTGCAACAGGCCTTTCCACTAGCCTACGCCACAAACGCCTAGCCTGCAACAGGCCTTTCCACTAGCCTACGCCACAAACGCCTAGCCTGCAACAGGCCTTTCCACTAGCCTACGCCACAAACGCCTAGCCTGCAACAGGCCTTTCCACTAGCCTACACCACAAACGCCTAGCCTGCAACAGGCCTTTCCACTAGCCTACGCCACAAACGCCTAGCCTGCAACAGGCCTTTCCACTAGCCTACGCCACAAACGCCTAGCCTGCAACAGGCCTTTCCACTAGCCTACACCACAAACGCCTAGCCTGCAACAGGCCTTTCCACTAGCCTACGCCACAAACGCCTAGCCTGCAACAGGCCTTTCCACTAGCCTACGCCACAAACGCCTAGCCTGCAACAGGCCTTTCCACTAGCCTACGCCACAAACGCCTAGCCTGCAACAGGCCTTTCCACTAGAAACAACAAATAGATAGACACACTGGACCCTTTTAATTTAAGACCAATTGAAAATAAATAATCAAATAAGAAACAAGGCTGCCGTAACCACCAGCCTACTTCTTTTGAAAGTTCTGAAACTATAAATGACAAGTGGTAACTGGTCATTAGTTGTTGATGGATATGAAGTCCAATTAATTTGTGATTAGCAAAACGGATACGATGCATATTTATTGAACCCCTAACCCTGTTCTCTCTATGCTAAGAGTAGACATGCAGCTTAGGAAACCTGCCATTGCATGGTGAAAAGATAATACTGGCATGGCTGCATTTAATGCATTTTAATACTTTTTTATGCCTTAAATCTAGGTAACTTAGTACTTTATCCAACTTTTTAAGGACCTGCAGACATTCTGTCAACCTACAAAACAGCCTTTTTATGCTTGTTTTAATATGCAAATGTAGTGCAACAAAACTGTGCTACTCAATACTGAAGCTACAATGACCTTAAAGGAAATGATATGTTGTTGTTTTCTCCTATGCTGTCACTATGCTGTTATATTCCTAGGCACTGGGATCGTTTTTCTGTGACATTTTAGTCATAGGATCATTCTAAAATGGTTTTCACAATGTTACAGCATTCACACTCACTTGTTTGCACAGGTTTGATAAGAGAACCTGTTCATCCCAAAAGTCGTTCATCCCAAAAGCCCACCGCAATATTTGAATGAAGCAAATCCACGTAGTGAACCCCTGGTCGCAGCCGGCTTACCTGAGGCTGAGCTGAGGGGAGGGACGTCGTCCGTGCCGGAGAAGTCCAGCGTGGCTCCAGCAATGTCCACCATCTCATCGTCGTCATCGTCACTGGGGTGATGAAGGCCGTCAAAACTCCCCGTGCTGTATCCGGAGTTGTCCATCCTTCTGAATTCTGTTTACAAAATAAAAGGGGGGTCATTTTGTGAAGCAGCATCTGGACTTGCCTCTACACAGTAGTTTTACTGTAACGTTACCTATGATTTCAGACGTGTATTTCTGATACAAACTCGTCCAATATTTAAACATTGTCACCAAAAGGTTGTGCGGCTTCAGCAAACAGCGACTGTCTGCAGGGAAAAACTAGTTGTCTTTCCTCTGTATTGATGAAAATAATGACAGCGGGTTCTTGTGAAACAGCCTCCCCCGCCTCTTGTGAAACAGCCTCCGGACCACAGCTGGCCCAGTCACCAAAACAAGCCCCCAACTCGGCGGACAGTAATGATGAAGGCAGTTACTTCGAGGGAAGTTTAGCAACTAGTTCCGCTCTTATTCTGCAGAAGTGCTATTAATATAGTGCCTCTGTTGTAAGTAACCGGTGTCTGACAGCACCCACACCAGATGAAAACTTACTACTACTTCAAGGTGGTAGGCAGTGGTGGAAGAAGTACTTCTTCTTCTTCGATCTTGTAAAAGTAGAAACACCACAGTATAAACATACCTCTGTTACACAAGTAACAGAGGTATGCGGTAGTCTTGCATTCAAAATGCTAAGTAAACGTACAAAAGTTATTGGCATCAAAATGTACTTTAAGCAACTGCAGGCTCACGATGCAGAATTATTTCAGAATAATAATTGAATTATAATGATTGGTTTATTCGTGTGTAAGCATTTCATGTTTAGATGGAAGGTGGGCTGATTTTCCACATAACATTAACTGTATTAGCTTACAGTCATCTATAATGAAGGCATCACAACTGATTAGCTAGTTGAATTAATTTTGCACTCTAATCTGAATCTGTAAAGTAGCTAACGTTATTAAACTACGTTTTCAAACAAAGGTAGTGGAGTAAAAAAAAAAAATCACCGAGCATAAAATGGTAATGCCCAAGTAGTTAAAGAGTGGTCAAATGAATTACAAGTAACGTTACCTCAACACGTTACTTTAGTAACTCACGTTACAATATTCGAGTTTCCGCAATAAGTCACCCACACCAGCTGATGAAAACCTAACGTTAGCTGCTTCAAAGCCTATCGTTAGCTTGAATCGTTATTAGCCTAGCTACCGGTATTATTCTCGTGAGAGCAAAACGACAACGTTACCCGTCAAACAAACTCACAAAATAACCGTTGTTGTTGTTAGCTACGACGGCGGTATTGGCGTTAAAACGAGTAATAAGACAGAGAGATAAGAAAAGAAGGCCTGACGGTACCTGTGAAGAAGCAGCGGTCGCCCAGGCGTTAGCTTGCTCTGCTCAGAAGTCTATCTTGTGACTGTGATTAGCCTCAGCGTCGTCTTTACTGTAGGCTGCTGCTTGTTATGTCAACACAGAGCAGAGTTATGTCTTCGCTCCACTGAAGACTGCTCCTCGGAAATCCTGCGTCATTCTCTCCGAAAACGACGGTTTTTAAAACCCATGAGCTGCTCTAAAGCCTGCCATCATATTGTAGCATTGCGGTGTGGCTAACTAAGCTAGCCGATAGACAGAGACGGACAAGTTACACTTTTACCTCACGTGAGTGTTATTTATTCCCTGCCGCAGCTCACAGAGTAACCCGGGAGTTGGAGGTGCTCCGATAACTTGCATAGACAACAGCCAGTTTCGGTAGCCTGCATGCTACTTGTAGCGCGTCTCTCCTTTCAGACTCTACCGGAACAACAACAGAACGGTGTTACACCTAAAAGCTTCCCCCTCGTCCCACCCCGTTGACCCACCGGCATATACCCCCACCAGTCCGTCCTCCAGCGTTACACTATAAACTACTTTGTTTGGACACGTACAATGAGTAAACAGCGTAAAGTAATCCACTCCCCGCCTTGTTTTTGTCTTGTAAAGTTGCCAGCTTTTCTGTGCGGACGTCAGACTACTGTCAAGTTAGCCGAAATAACGAATGAGATTGATAATGAGAATTCCGATCAGAACTTTCAAAATAAAACCGGTATTTATGCGAATTATCTTTAACAAAAAAGAAGACGTTTATTTTAGCTTCATTTCACGTATAATCTAAACGTCCGATTAGCATCATAATATTTATCACTTTTGGTGTTCTGTGTGTACCATAGCTAATCCTTCTCCTTTTTCTAACATTGAGGTCAATGTTTTACGCGGTGAACGTTAGTTTTATTTTGAAGGCAAACGTAACTTTCGGTCTGTATAGCTGCATTGCAGGAGCTGAACGGCAGGATGTGTTTCCCATGCCAGGAAAATCAGTCGAGTCATGAGCTACGGTAATCTCTCCAGCTGGGTCAGAGGAGCAGCTCGATTTATCAGTCATCCTCTATTATAGGGATCAGTTCAATAGTCTCTCGCTTGCCAGACTCGAGTCTGGATCAAGTAGATCTACTTGATCAACGACTCTTGGCCCTACAGCATGGAAACAAAATGTATCATCAGTCTCTTATCACCTTTAATTATTAACATTGTTGAGATCACATCTAATGAAGACCTGTATGATTAAGAACCTACTAAAGCCCAGCATTTTATAAACCTAGTAGCCTATGATCGAGTTGTATTCATCATTATATTCAACCATTAACTTTTTTTGTTATGTTCATTGTAGGCTATTATTAATTATTCGCTGTTAATTTTCTTTTAATTGATTATTAATTAGACACCTTGGTGTGATTTTGCACTCAAAATAAAACTGACTGATTGATTGATTAGGCTAGGCCTAATGTTAAACACTCAGTGTCAGAAGTCTTTGATTTTATTTAGCCTATCAAATGCACATTATAGCCTACATATTATTATCAGTATTTTAAAGGTAGGCCTACATAAACACTATGCACTCTAAAGCCTCCATACAGCTATAATTTAGACTTTGGACTCCTTTATTCTTGGATTCAACTGTGTAATGCTTCTTTGACATTTTTTGATAGGCTAGTTTGAATCGGGCAAATCTGAAACTGCTATGAAAAATGAATGGGAGTCAGTGGTAGCTGCTGATTACTTGCTGAATGATGCCATGTTATTGTTGTGATTTAACTTGCCACTAGATGGCGATACAAATTTTCCCTACCCCATTTTTCGCGTCTCCATGGCCCGTCCCGAGGAGGCGAACCAACGAGGTTTTCTACGCCAATCACATACATGCATTTTCGCCGTTGTTACAGTAACCAATCACCGCACCGCTTTCGGCATTTAAAAAATAGATATAAACGCTGGCGCAAGCCTTCCCCGTCATATGATTACAAACTCTTGATATAACGTGTTGGAAATTGAGAGAGAGAGAGAGAGAGAGAGAGAGAGAGCGAGTAATCATACTATCAACAACAAACTACTGACAAACGACTTGGAGCACATTTCTTCTCAGAGAGGTTAGTGAATTCTACAAGCTAAAAGACAAAACATTGCATTTAATAGTGGATTAATGTCATCAGTAAATCTGTACAGTATGTTACTGTAAGTTGTGAGCTAACGAACGCTACATCTATGCTAACGTTAACGTTAGCATGTAGGGCTCGCTGGCGCCGCCAGACGGCGAGACGGCTCCAATTCGAGGCGGACGGACGACCATGTCTTCTTCACACAACGGTAGCATAATGTAGTTTAGCAAATTTGACATTGAGTAGTATGGTTAGCTAATGAACCTTACGGTTAACTAACGAATGTAACTGCTGCTATTTTTCATGAAATGAAACTTAAGTCAACTGGTTAAGCCCACCAGTTTACTGTTTACATTTGAGCTAAATGTGAATGAACATGTTAAATAGCGTTAACTGCTCTCCTCGTCTCTCATGCTAGCGAACGTTTACGCTACTTTCAGACTGCTGCATAACGACATGAGGATCACCAACATGGCGAGGTGGCGAAAGGAGGCCAGCGACTCAACGCCTCCAAATGTTTTGTCCCCTGCCAAAACGCGGAGGAAAACTCCAGGTAACTTGCTCACATGATTGAAATATAATTTGTATGGATGCCTTCCAGTATAATGTTTAGTCTTCAGCAGACTTGTCAAACAGATTGTGGTGTTGGATCTCTTTTAGTAAAAGTTTCTGAAAACTGTTAACCAATGAAATACTTCTCCTATG
Source organism: Poromitra crassiceps (assembly GCF_964638095.1). Lineage (NCBI taxonomy): Eukaryota > Metazoa > Chordata > Actinopteri > Beryciformes > Melamphaidae > Poromitra > Poromitra crassiceps. Next base: position 20,700 of record NW_028151916.1, on the reverse strand, counting down.
TAAAGGCAAAAAACGCACCTGTTCCAATGTTGGAGGCGACCGCTTCATTCCCACCAGAAATCCCAAACAAATGGAGGTGGCAAACTTCCTTCTGACAAAGGAGGCTGATCCTGTCGACACAAAAGATCCTATGGGAGCACTGGTCAGTTTGCTTTGATACTTTAAAGTTTACAGTATGTCTGGCCTGTATTTTATAGGCATGTTATTGACTAGGCTATGTGTCTTTTGCAGGAGAACCGGAAAGCCTGGTCTGTCGCACTCAATGGGTTCGACATTGAAGAGGCGAAGATCCTGAACCTGGAAGGGAAGCCACTGTTTGATCCAGGAGGTATAGCATTTTACATTACTGATGCTGTCGTGCAACTGTATGACGACCCGAGCAGGGAAAGTGAACGGTGTATAATTCGTTTTCCTCTCATTTACAGGCTATCAGGACAAGTTTACAGGCTATCGGCGGAACAATGTGAAAGTCCTCTCCAGTCAAGCCACGGCCCCAGCTTGTGTCAAGAAGACCAGACACATATCAACTGCTGCTGACCGAATCCTTGATTGCCCTGAGCTCAGGAATGATTTCTGTGAGTTTCTCATCTAACTTCATATTTCTATGACTGGGCGGGTGGCAAAGAGTGGTGATTTATTCCTAGTAATGTACATGCATTTCTTGGGTTTTTGGGTTTAGTTGTTGGCCTGGTGACATGGGTATTAGAGTCAATTAATGGTCTAATAATAATAATAATAATATAATAATAATAATTAGGCCATTCATTGATTTATATTACCACTCAGAAATCATTAATTAGTTCTGAGTGGTTTTGTGTATGTCACCTTTTATCACTCTGCATGAGTTTGCATCCCTGCAATTAATTGTTTTGGATGCTTGTCAAGATTTGATTGCTTTTCTCAAGTTTCATATCTTTATAAATTTCTAAATAAATAAAATAAATAAATATAAAGTTTGCATATTGGGTTGTTGGGGGGGAGCCCTTTTGTACTTAACAAGCTTTCATTTGGTCCCACTTCTCCCAGATCTGAGTCTACTTGACTGGGGCAGTCGCGACCTTCTTGCTGTGGCTCTCGGTGACAGTGTCTACGTGTGGGATCACAGTCAGGGAGACGTCACTGAGCTCATGAAGATGGATGGTGAAGGAGAGGACTACATCACTTCAGTGTCGTGGGCCAAAGAGGCTCGCTACCTGGCCATCGGCACCAGTGACTGCAAAGTTCAGGTGAGCAGGCTAACACACACACACACACACACCACTGAGTCTTGGCTTCATTACAGAGTGCACTCTAATGTACTGGAAACTTGGTTTATTCCTGCATTAACCCATTGATACCTGATGCAGCATTTGTGTGTGTATCCCTTAAGTTAACGCGGTTCGCCGTCTTAAAGGGATACGCACACAAATGAGGGATATACACGCAAATGCTGCATCAGGTATCAATGGGTTAAGAAAATAATTGTTCTTATATTTTCCTTCCCTCAGTTGTGGGATGTGGAGACCCGGAAGCGTCTACGCAGCATGGCCGGCCACGTGGGGAGAGTTGGTTGCTTATCTTGGAATGAACACGTTCTGACCAGGTACAGTCTCTGTCCGACACTTGTGTCTATAACTGTCACTGGCTACAGGGTAGGAAGTTAACGAGGGGCTCGGGGGGCAAAATGTGTTTAAATATATATATATATTTTTTTTTACACTCTCCCTCAGTGGCTCCAGCTCAGGACTCATCCACCACCATGATGTGAGGGTGGCGGACCACCACGTCTCCACGCTGAGGGGTCACACTGACGAGGTGTGCGGTCTGCAGTGGTCTCCTGACGGGAAGTACCTGGCCAGCGGCGGCGCCGACAACCTGGTGAACGTGTGGCCCGGCGTGAATCACCGCCAGTCGCTCCGCTGCTGGAACCAGCACCAAGGAGCCGTCAAGGTGAGCTGCTTCACCCTGACAACCAAACAAACCACATTGTTGTTTTTACTCTCTATTTTTCACACACACACACACACACACACAATATTGTTTTTCAGAGGCTGTGGCGGGCTCATTTAAAAAAAAAAAGCTAGAGTGATGATACTTGAAGATGAAACTAGAAGACCTAAGGAATCCATCAACTCTAAATCTAACTGATGAAATTACTGTTAAACAGAGAAAAAAAATTTTTTTTATTAGAATAGTCTACAAAAATATAACACATTTTCACTTAACGTCAGTATTAATTTTTGGCCCCGCTGCCCTCCTTCCAGATGAATTTGTGGCCCTTCATAGGAAAGCATTTGGGCACCTCTGGTTCTAAACCCTGGCAGTGGGACTTGTACATCAGATCATGCTGTGAATTCTGACAATCGTATTCATTTATTTTGCCATCTTGTCTTAGGCTTTGGCCTGGTGTCCATGGCAGCGGAACATCCTTGCTTCTGGAGGTGGGACCAGTGACCGACACATCCACGTCTGGAATGTGAACAGTGGCTCCTGCATCAGCTCACTTGACACTCAGTCTCAGGTAACCGTGCAACTTTCAGCCCATCCAGTCCCTTCGTATGATGTTGATGGTTACTGTCAGTCGATGATTCACTGTGTACTTTCTTTATTTTGTGACTTAAGCTATGTGATGTCTTTGCCTTTCAGATCTCTTCCCTGGTGTTTGCGCCCAACTACAAGGAGCTGCTTTCTACCCATGGACTCAACAGCAACAAGGTTGTTATCTGGAAGTACCCATCCCTCTCCAAAGTTGCAGAGCTCAAAGGTAAGTTCTTGTCACGACAGTGGGTGTGTCCGGGTGGTGCAGCAGTAGATTCCCTGCCTATCATCACGAAGGTTGCAGGTTTGAAGTCAAACAGGAGGGGAACTGGGGGAATAGCGTGATCCTCTCACACGCTGGTGAAACTCTGTGTCGTGTGAAAAGACTCGGCTCGTGGGGTGGAGCAATGACCGGGACAGCAGGGGAAATTGGCCAAGTACAATGTGGAGAGAAGGGGGGAGAATCTTAAAACTTGTCTGATACTCGCCCAGACATTTTCTCCCCCCAGATTCTCACGCTATTCCCACCAGTTCCCTTCCAGTCCCCTTCCGCTGTGACCAGGACACATACCGCCAATCCGGCTTCCCACCCACAGACACAGCCAATCGTGCGTGTATGAACGCCCGACCAAGCCGGAGGTAACACGTGGGCGTGAACCTGTGACCCTCGTGTTGGTGGGCAGGGAGTCTACCGCTACACTACCCGGACGCCCCATACTTGGGGCTTTTTAAAAGGGAACCACCAGCTAACATTTCAAAGCAGTCTTGTTGTTCATGCTTTTGCTGTTCTAAGATAATAAATGCACTTTCTCTTCTTTTAGGACACGATGACAGAGTTCTTCATGCCACTCTGAGCCCAGACAACTCCACATGTGCTACGATTGGGGCTGATGAGACTCTTCGTCTGTGGAACAGCTTTGTGAGGGACCCTGTAGAGAAGGCCACAGACAGGACTGGACGTGACAGGGCGAGCAGCATACTGCGGGGGATGATAATCCGATAGACTATATAATATATAGTCTATCGGATTATCATTCCCTGCTGGGGAGTCACATGTAAATACTTTTGTTATGTTGCACTTTTTTAAAATGTTTTTCTGATTGTTTTAATGTATCTGTTTTTGTGTTTTTAGATTAAAAAATAATGTTTCTACATACCTTGCCTTGCGTGTTTCATTAACACCTTCTGTGTGAATGTGTTAGTTAAGGTATTCAAGGGTAATATATGTTATGTAATGATGGTGCAAAAACCATTATGAGCTCTGAAAGCCTTTGTAACGTCTCCTGAGAACATTAGAAACCTTCCTATCATGACTGTGATGCATTGTAAACATCATTCACATGATCACTTGACATGTGGTACAGTGTATAGAAACTACCATCTCTGATTCCAGGTGATGTCACCCTGCCACTGCCAACCTGTAACATCAAGCACAACTTTAAAGACAGACACCAAAGAAGCAAACATCCTCTTGCAACAAGGCTTATGGGAAATGTAGTCTTCACTTTGAGAAACAGTCTGACCACTGACATTATGTACAGTCAATGAGTCTGACCCTGGGCTGGTGTGAGATAGAAGTGACCATAATATTGTCTCCACCAGGGTCTAATTTGTTTTACAGTAGTTATACCAAGGGATCACAATTAGCTAGAGTGATGTTGGTGTTTAAAAAATGCGACACATGCTGCACTTTTAAGAAAATAGAACCCCTCCAAAGTGTGAATATATTAAGATTGTTGATTTGCAGAAAGTTTAGTAGAACCACAGTCTGGTAGAACTACATACAGTTGAAATGGCTAAAGAGTGACACCTTGTGGTCAGATGTAGAAATAACAAGGGCACAGTTCTCCCATGAGCGGGTGATAGCTTGAGAGATCATTCATCCATCCATCCATTAATTTCTTTCCTTCCTACCCTCTGGTCCTCCTCTTGGTTAATCTCTCCATTTCCCCACATCCTCATGTTTCTCTCATACCTTTTTTTACTCTGTCCATTTCTCCTTACATTCCTATCTCTTTATTCTCAGATCTGGGTCAACTCTTCTGCTTGTTCTTGTCTTCCTCATGCCCCTTGGTCTCTCCCATCCCTCTCTCCTCCTGTCTCTCCTTATACACTCCCGTCTCTCTTCTCAGGTCTGGGTCAGGCTCAAAAAATGTGCTCCCTCGCTGCTCTAAAACGCATATTCTTCACTTTTACGACAGCTGTTTTCTTTAACATCCCCCCCCCCCCCCCCAACACACAACACACCACTCCAACATGGCTGAATATTCCCCAGCCTGGTGAACCATCTGATTTGATAAGATTTGATAGATTTGATTGGTTTTCTTTCTGTTCTGATAGATGCACGTGTGTTATCGTCCTAACATAACAGGGGTGTGTGAAATGGTTTTAACTAAGATGGGATGTGAAAATGCAATTTTGAAAAAGAAAAAAGAAAAATCTAATGCAATGATTCTCCACCTTTTTCATATCAAGGACCCCCAGTTCAGTCCACATTAGGGTCACAGAAGAAGCCCATTGGTCCAAGATATGATTTTGTCCAGAAAGTCCAGAAAGTCCCAAGTATACTTTTAGACCAGCAAGTCAAGCCAGAACAAATCAAGAGTCCAGTAATCAAGTTAATATTGTAAAGAAAACGAAATATTGAGGACTTTTCAATGCAATATGGTTTTAATAGGATACAAACTTGGTAAGAACATCATGAGTTTGATTTCTATCATCACTTTGTATGATGATAGTACTTCTGTACTTTTAATCTTTGTTGTATTATTAATTTTTCTTTCGCTTTCATGATTACATCAACCTGCCATGGGACTACAGGTGGAAACTAGCCCTTGGGCTACAACTTGGCATATTTACTGTACGGCTGTACTGTTCATTAATGTGTAAAGTCCCATTCTTTAAATAAATGAATCTGAATCTGAATCTGAATCTGACTTTCAATTTCACTCATTCCATACAAATTCAGAAATCAGAATTTGAATCCAGTGGTCTGCTGGAACAAATCTCATCACTTTCAATCTGAGTCATTTTACACACAGACTCAAGATCTCAAGTCAAGACTTTAAAAACCTTTTCGAGTCATCAAAGCACAAGTCCCAAGTCACCAGAACCCAAGTCTTGAGTCTTCTCTTCATGTATCAAGTCAAACTCACTCGCTATTAAAACGGTGATTTCATGCCAGAATAATGGACAAACTGCATCTTGGAGCTATGGGCTACAATTATTGTTAAATATTGTGATTTGGGGCCTTAAAAGGGTCGCTGACCCACTGCAGATCAGTCACATGACATCAGTCACATGACAGGCACATCAGTAGTTTTAATGACTGTTGCTCTCGGAGCTTGACAGCAGATTTTAAGAACCCCTGCCCTTGGGAAATTAACGACAACACTCCGCCCTCCCACTCTTAAAGGACTCTCCATCACTTCACTGGGCTCTCCGTGCCGTGCAGAGCTGCTGAACACTTTTTGCACCCCGCCCGCTCCTCATCGCCCAACCCCCAATTTGGCCCCCGGCCATATTGACTCAAGCGTCCCCCCACATTCAAACAACAGTTTCCCCCCAGAAGGGAATCAATGACAGCACACAAAAGCACCAGTCACCCTAAGAGGCTATAAATCAGGACACGAGACGTTAAGGTCGTTTAAAATACTATTATTATTATTATGGTACTTTTTTACTCACACGAGTGTTTTTGCACTTACAAAAAAAAAAAGTGCTTTTGTAATGCATTTAAAAAAGGTTCTGCAATAAATCAACATTACATAGGAAAACATGAACAGATGAAATATATCCTCTTACTGGTCCACCAAGCCAGTTTTTTTCTTTTCTCAGCCAATAAGATTCCAGTCTGTTTTAAGAATGGCTGTTATAGTACAAGAATATACGGAATATATACAATGCAAAATAAATCAACTAAAGTATACACGGACGTCTTGGTTTAAGGTCAGAGTTTGTTTGGTACAGAACTAGCAACAGCAGAAATCAAAATCACTGGTTAAAAGTCACTGGGAACAAACAGAGTGACAACATTGATAAGTGATTTATGCCATTTTGATTGTATTTTAGTCATTGTATTTATGCAAATCTTTGATTTTCAATCTCAGCGGGACTAATTGGTTAAATAAATAAATAAATGCATTTTATGTAAATGATCATCTCACCTCATTCCCTGCTTTGGTCAGCCCTTAGTCCTCCTGAAGGGAGTGAAGGGAGGGGAGGCTGGCTAGCGAGACTACCGGTAGTCAGCCCTTAAACCGTGTGCTCATCCACCAGGCTTCCTTTGATGTTCAGATACTTCACCTCCCTGGAGAACACAAGATACAGTAAATACAGTCACTGGGTGCTCCTCTGGATGCAGCAACATATAGTGAGCTATAGAGAGTGGTGAGAATGAAACGGATGACTATAATAGTGTAGTCATTCACTATACTGTAGTGTACATATTCTAATTGGGAATATTTTTGAGTCAACAAGAGAGAAATTCATCTTTGCTGATTTTGCTGCATGGAGGAATGCCTGAAACTCCTTTATCCACTTTGAGAACCATTGGTACAGTGCATCAGACATCAAGTTTGTTGTTATACATTGACTCTTTCAAACTTCACTTTATTGAATAGGTAACTCCAGTCCTCAGTTTAGAGTGAAATCCATTTGATACCTGATCAATACCTGATGAACACACAGCCATATGGAAAGCCATTAGTGCCAGCAGAGACTGCATTTCAATAGTCTAATTGTGAATGTATCATGCTCATACTGAACCATTGACCTAAAAAATAAAATAAAATAAATAAATCTACCATAATTTCAAATTCAGCTTTAAAATTTGATACTGAGTTCTCAGAGACACATCTAGGGACTTGAGAAAAAGCAGACGAGTTCATTAATCTCATTCCATACATCTATGCCCACAAAAAAATATCCATACCAACATAACTATATTGCTTCCCAGAAGAATATCATTTAACTACGGTAATATTATTTAATTGCTGATTAAAAATAAATAGTGAACTGAACATCTGTGTTCTTTTTTTATGACGCGTTACCACTGCTTCACAATCATTCCTAACGATGCCTCTCAGCTGTTCCGACCTGTCATGGCTAATTGCTTATTATTCAAAATGAAATGAAATTCTGCCAGAACCATTTTCTAATAGGCCGAGACCATGCGAAGGCTCCCACTGCATAGCAGTGTATTGTTAGTTGAGCATGGGCATATCCAGACAGAGGTTAGCACCTGTTTACCTGTGGTCCTGGCCTATCAGTCATGCAGCTGCATGTGCAGCCTTCAGCAATGTCTCATAACCAGGAGAATGAGTGGAAAAATAAATAAATAAATAAATGAGACAAAAAAAATTGGAAAGGTTTTTGAAAAACAATACCAATATTTTTGTATTGCAGCTGAAATGTTGTGCCTATATTCAATATCCCCCCACCCTCATTTTCATGCCAAATACATTACAAGTATTCAGTGAAAATGATGGAGAATGATGGTCAACTCTGTAAGACATGATGTGATGTGTTTTTTGCCATTTCCAAACGAGAAAAGAGATCCTCTTTTCCGTGTTGCTTCTGTCTCAGACGAGAGACAGGCAGCAGCTGCCATCGAGGAGCCAAGCCTGACTGAGAGGAGAGAGGGGAGGGGCTGGGTGGAGAGGGGAGGGGCTGGGTGGGGCGGGCAGCACACACACATGCACACAATACACTAGGGCTGCAACTAACGATTATTTTCATAATCGATTAATCTGTCGATTATTTTCTCGATTAATCGATTAGTTGTTGTTTGGTCTATAAAATGTCAGGAAATGGTAGCAAATGACCAAATGATCAGTGTTTCCCAAAGCCTAATATGACACCCTCAAATGTCTTGTTTTGTCCACAACTCAAAGATAATATCAGTTTACTGTCATACAGGAGTAAAGAAACCAGAAAATATTCACATTTAAGAAGCTGGAATCAGATAATTTTGACCTTTTCTCTTAAAATTGTACTCATACTAACGATTAATCGATTATCAAAATAGTTGTCGATTGACTAATCGATTAATCGTTGCAGCTCTACACTACACACACTGAAGGGAAGGCAGCTGAGCCGAGGAATTACCGCAACACGTTAAGAAAGAACGGAGCGATCAAAAGTCTGGTTGTACTTCACTCGAGTTGATGCTGACAATTCATGTCGTCATAAGTGCAATAAATCGTTTGCTAGTAACGGTGGAAACATGAGCAATTTGTCTAAACACTAAAGTGCATCAAATAGGTGCAAACGGAGAAACGCACAGTTTTTGAAAAGCTAGCTCACACAACTTCATCATCCGTCAATAATGCCCCGGTTGCAGTTACCCATGATACACTCGGGAGAACGGCAAAGACATCTTTTCCGCCGAGAAACTCCGCTGGTACATACTCCTGTACTTGTTTGATTGTTGTTATTGAGTCTAATTCTGTGATAACTGCATTTTATGGCTGTTTAAACTCGACGAACGTTGATGTTACTGTTCGAGGCGGACGGCCACGGAAGCAGCTATTACTGTTTTGTTTGCCAGCGCCGTTCCTGATTGGCCGGTTCCGATGTCAACTACTCGACATGTGCCTGATTAGCTAGTGCCCTTTGTAAAAAAAATCTGAAAGCGCCCACCCAGGGCTGGAGGCCAAACGGTCCAGCAGAATAAAACAGAATGTGAGTTCATGTGACCGGATGGTTTACCAGGCTAGGGCTCTAGGACCACCTCAGCCTCATTTTGAGACAGGGACAACCCTGGATCAGCAGAGGGGGTGGAGCAACCACCTGGACTAATGGCCAGTATCTGTCATTTCATTAACGACTAACATCAACCTGATATCTAATCTCTTCAATGTCAATACAACATACAGCACTGGAATCAAATACATGGAGTGTGCGTCACTCACTTGCTCTGGAGCTGAACCCTGTGACCCCAGTTTAAGGACCCGACGTGGTTCTGGACCGCCTCTGCCATGGTGGCCCTGGAAACATACAAGAGACACCACAGTACTGTACCAGACTGCTGTCAGACAACATGCAATCCTGATCACATTCAGGCTAGAGAGAGTGGATCTTCTTAGAAGTATGAGTAAAAACACTTGCTACTAGAATACTGCGCTTGTTGTGTTAACTAAAGCGAGAAATATGTTTCAACGTCGGCCTCAATTTGGGAGCTTGTCGTCGGCAGCTAGACATACAAACTCGAACATCACCTTCACGAGGGCATCCCAGGGGAGTGCCCAGCAAAATGACAGTGTGATTTCAATGACTAAGTTAGCCCAAGGAGAGAATGTAGTCATGCATATATGTGGTCATAGATTTCACTCTATCCCGTTATCTCACCATCTACATTATACAGTATACTTGACCTGTTCATGTCAGCAGTGCCGCTCCTTAGCCGCCAATAGCTTTGATGCCCAGGTATAAATTTCACTTTAGGCACACGATTAATTACTTGGGTGCATTGGCTTAAAAAGGCATCATTAAAAAAAGAGAAAAGGAGCTCCCAAACAAAAGTCTACACACCAGCCAGTTAGGGCATCAAGCCTCAACAAAAGGACATTGAAAAGCTGAAGTAGTAAAATAGATATCATTTTTGATATGAGTTCACTGAGACACACTTTTTTTCCCCCAAATAGTGGGGCAGATAAGCTTGTATATGGAAGGTATTGTGCATTTTATGACTAAAGCATGAAACTTTCAGCATATAATCTACATAGCCAAAGGTTTTAATTCAGACGTAGAAACACTTTCTATCTGACCTCTGGTGACCTTGAGAGGTCATTGAGCTCAGCATTGCATTTTTCAAGTTTGTGCCCCATCACTCTCCATTATAATCTATATAAAAGGGAGCATGTGGGAAGCATGGTGCTGTCTTTGCTCTCTCCAGACCGGCAGAGGGTGGAGCAGCAAACTTATCCAATGTGGCTGCAAGAAAGGGTGTACTACACGCTGCAAGTGCAAACAGGCTGCCCTCAAGTGTACTGCCCTTTGCTCATGCTCAGGAGACTGTTAGGCTTAGAAAGGACACACATGATCATACTGAACTACCGTAAATTCCGGACTATAAGCCGCACCGGAGTATAAGCCGCACCTGCAAAGTTGACTGTTTTTTACATATATAAGCCGCACCGGACTATAAGCCGCGGGTGTTTTAATGGTTTTAATGGGTTTTTTTTTATTTTATTTTATTTTTATTGTGTTTTAATGTTTAATTACTATATGTAAGGGTTCATGCACAGAGGGGATTGTCGGGAAAGAGATGGCTGTTTGAGGAAGCTCCCATTTATTAACACGTTCACTGCCAATGACGTGTTAACACGTTTTCAGAATCCAGCTGTTGACTGCCAACGACGTGTTAACACGTCAAAAAAAATTTTTTTTTTTGACGGTGGGACGTTGATCTAACCCTTTTACGTCTCCTACACCAGAATTGGAGGTATTGAATGTGTATAATCTATTTTACCGACCCACTGAGTGTCGACATGTCTCTCCACAGTAGAAAGAGGCGACCCAAAACTGGAGGGAAAAGCGCGAGGAAGCCGTTCTCATACTGTAAAATTGATGGCGAAAACGCTTTCACTTTCGCGCTGATGCACAGCGGTGGCAACGGTGGGGGGTTCCAAGAATAGATTGGATGCACACTTTGAAACACGCAGCATAAATATGACCAGAATCGCATCAAAGCTCTCAACCAAAACTCCACGAAACGAGCGAGTCCACCCAGACTTCCTCAAACAGCGGCCGCGCAAACAGGCAGCAGCCAGGCAGCAGCAACTTCGTTGTGACACGCCCGCTGGAGAGCCAGGGAGGCAGGAGGAGAACACACACGGAGGGAGGAGTTGGAAGCAGAGGGGGGTTTCCTGCTGTTATGGAGGAAATTACTGTTCAAAACTATTGTTTAGATGTCTGACTCTTACTGATGCCAAAAATGAATGGTTAAAGTGACTGTTCTATCGAATTTCACAAAAAGCCGTTTATCTCTGAATAATTTTTCTGACGCTGAAACCATGCTGTATTCAACTGCTAATGCTTACATAACTACTAACTCTACAAACTAACTCTTTTAGACAGAGAAAGCACACATTCTATTAGTTCTTTTGAGATATTGTGTGTTCACAAAATCTTAGCAGAAAAGAATCCTCGGGTCTTGAAAGATGAGCCAGAATCCTCAAAAAAACCCTCTGGTAGAAGCTAACTACAGTAAAAAAAAAAACGTCTGGCAGTGAATGTGTTAACATTTCAACAAAACAACATAACACAACACCACCTGTGTTGTTTTTTACAGTGCACACAGTGTCCGCGGTGTGGTGAAAAGAGGGCAAGAGAGGAAATTAAAACAGAAGTGGAGTTATAGTTAGAAAGAGTGCTAAAAAAGAGAGATTTTTTTTTTTTTTTGGAAAAAATCCATAGATAAGCCGCACCGTTATATAAGCCGCAGGGGCCAAAAAAGGCCAAAAAACGGGGGGAAAGCCACGGCTTATAGTCCGGAATTTACGGTAATAATGTCATCGTGGTGTGGGTTAAGAGATGCCGACATGACAACACTGTTCAGTCAAATTTAACACAAATTGTGTGAAGTCCACTTTTTTGAGTTGTTTTTGTAAGTAAGTAAGTAATACTTTATTTATATAGCACTTTTCAAATCCATGGATCACAAAGTGCTTTACATACAAGAAATAAAAACAGGTTTATAGCAGGTTCGTTAAAAATTTAGCCAACAGGTACACAAAAGCAGGCTAAAAACGTCAACCGGCAAAAACTGCAACAGGTAAATAACACAACAATAGCATGTGCAGGAACAGCACATAAAACAACAAAAATAAAAACCAATCAGGCAACAAATAAAAAATAAAAAGCAGCGAGTGGGTTACAATTAATAAAAAGCTTGTTTAAATAAATAGGTTTTAAGAAGCGATTTAAAAGTGGACACTGAGTCTGCCAATCTCATACCTAGGGGGAGGCGATTCCACAGTGTCGGCGCTATGGACGAGAAAGCCCGCTCACCTTTTGTTCTGAGTCTGGTTCGGGGGACAATTAACAGTCCTTGGTCCGATGACCTGAGTGGCCTTACTGAATTATATGGCTTCAGGAGTTCAGAGATGTAGCGAGGGGCTAGGCCTCGCAAAGCTTTACAAGTGATTCAAAGTATTTTAAAATAAATCCTCTGTCTCACTGGCAGCCAGTGTAAGGAGGCCAGAATGGAGGAGATGTGAGACCTACGGCTTGTCCTGGTTAAAAGCCTTGCAGCTGCATTTTGGACCAGTTGAAGCCTGGACAAGTTGGCATCGCTGAGGCATGTAAAGAGGGCATTGCAGTAATCAAGGCGTGAGGAAATGAGGGCGTGAATGAGTGTTTCCATATTTTTAGCAGAGGACTGATTTAATTTTTGCAATATTAAGCAGATGAAAGAAGCAGGATTGAACAGTTTTTTTTGTGTGTGTGGTGGGTGTTTCCCCCATTTGTTCATGCTTGGAAAATAAAACACAATTGACATAGCCAAGACTGCTGTTGAAATGTCAGTCTGCTTTCACCTATTAAAGCAATTTGAACATTATCAGTGTGCTCCAGAACTCTCCTTTTTGTTGTTGTATTTTGTTGTCTCTATACTGCCTTTGTGCCTGCTTCATGGTGTATAGAAACACTGGAGAAAGTTTCATGCTTTACTCATAAAATGCGCAATACCTTCCATATACAAGCTTATCTGCCCCCACCCACTATGCTGGTCTGCAATGGTATTATTATCATGCTACAAACTGACACACATGGACACAAGGCGATGGCTGAGAAAATAACTAGCTTTATTAGAACAGAACTGGAATTTTAGCAAAGATATATATACATTATTATAATGGAGAGTGATGGGGCAAAACTTGAAAAATGCAATGCTGAGGTCAATGACCTCTCAAGGTCACCAGATAGAAAGTGTTTCCACGTCTGAAATAAAACCTTGGGGTATGTAGATTATATGCTGAAAGTTTCATGCTTTAGTCATAAAATGCACAATTGGTTTGCTTATCTGCCCCACTAAAAGTCAGAGATGACTTCCTTAAATGTCCTGACTCCTGACCAACAGTCCACAACCGAAAGATTCTCAGTTTACTGTCACAGATCACTAAAGAAACCAGAAAATATTCACATTTAAGAAGTTGGAAGGAGATAATTTTATATAGCCTACTATGCAGTGCTCGATTCCTCGCCCACCCTGCAGCTCGTGCGGGCTCGCATACGCAGCTCAGCCGCTGTGCGGCGTCGCCTGCATCTCGGCTGCTGCGTGGCCTCGCCTGCTCTGCGCTATTGGCATGCACTGTGCACATTTGCCCAATTTCGCATCATTGATGACATCACTCACTGATGACATCACAAATTGCTCAAGTGACCATCACTGATCACATCATGGTGTGCTAGAGTGACATCACCCCGTGCACAATTGCTTAACTCCGCATGTCATAGACATTGTGACATCATCAGTAGTCTCTCCCCAGACTCAAATATTATGTTGAATCGCTGCGCTCCGCATAACAGAGAGAGCTCTGCAGCATGCAGTAACGTAGTGCATCAGCATAAGAACTCTCATGGGACTGGCGTCGAGACTACATCATCAGTGACATCATTACTGACCAAAATCATCACAACTCACACAATGTGGGACAAAAATGGCAGAGAAACAAACAAACAGAACCCACTTACTCCCTTTTATATGATGATTTTATTTTATTTGTTTATTTCTTAAAAATTTGTCTAAATAAGGGGGGGGGGGGCAGTGATTAATTATCTGACTAAGTCCTAGCTACTTGGTCTGTATCTCAGTTCCTGACATTTTGATCAAGTTTTCCCCAGGTAACGTTAATGTTTAGCCATTAAAGATACAAGTTGATGTCATAACTTAGGTCAGTGGTCATAACGTTACCAGTTACATCATTACATATGGTATCCCCTTAAGTTCTCTCTTGTATGGAGAGACCGTCACGCCACACTCCATTCAAAAATGTAAATAATGTTGCTTTGCTTATCGCTACACATTATTTTACTTGGTATACCGGTATGCCATACGCTGGGACACAAGACAGGGATCTGAATGGACGTTGGGTAACGTTGTTTGACTACCTCGCCTTTAGCCTTTGTAAAGCCAGAGAAGACTGAAATATTGTGACTACTATTAAGAAAAGTGAGTCTATTCTTAATTCATGGTTATAGAGGGATCTTTCAATTTTTGGACGTATCTTGATTACTAAAATTGAAACGCTATCTAGGTTTATATACCCAGCCTTTTCACTAGCCATTCCTGACAACTTAATCAAATAAATTAATCAAAAGATTTTCAATTTTATTTGGAGAAATAAAAACCACTATCTTAGAAAAGGTGATACAATAAAACCGTTAGAAGAAGGAGGTCTACATGTGATTGATTGATAAAAACAAACAAACAAAATCGCCTTTAGCCTCAACACGAGACTCTTCGCGTTGAGGCTACCTCGCCTTATCGAACTTAACGTTATTAGCTCACCTTTGAACTTTTAACATAACGAGCCAGGCAATTCTTTATGTGCACGAGAAGAAGCTATGTTCACAGATTTAAATAACATATGTGTTGTTACCTGTCAGGTTTCTTGTCAAATTGTAGGAACAGTTGTTTAGCCCTTTTCCACCGGTGTCTGCCTCTACAGAACATGCTAGTCTGAACGCTACAGAAGGCAGCCATGTTGTTGTTATCAAAGGACCTCACCTGAGTGGTTGGTTGGTGTCTGGTGATTTGCCTGAATGAAATTGGACCACGGTATTTGCCCCCCAAATATGTATATTATAATAATAATAATAATAATAATAATAATAATAATAATAATAATAACAATGATGATGATAATAATAATAATAAATGTTTCCCTAAATGTATTTATGAATGATTGAAAGCTATTTCTTAACTAGCAGCTCACAGACAATTAAAAGAGAGAGGCTTGAATGTGTAACCCTAAGTTTTAGACGTGTGCTCCCCGTCTCTTCAGGCTGTGGGTTCAGTGAATCGGGCTACAGTTACTGTCGGGTTTATTTATTTATTCATCACACATAGCCAAACGGCAAGGGCAAGGGCAGTAGCAGGCTAGCAGGCTAATAGCTCAGCTTTCACATGTGTGTTGACAACAGGAACTCGGTCAGTTGTTCTCCACCTACAACGTTCCCCTGGGATACGAACACCAGGCGGAACCAACATTAATCATCAACATAAAACACTACGACCCAATAATAAATAATAGTACAATTAACAGTAGCAGCGACAACTACATTATAATCAAAATAACAAATTAAAGTGCATTAATAATTACTAGACATAAAACGGTACAAAATAAATCAAACACAATAACATAGATTACAAATGTGTGAACACTTCTCAATGGTGCTGTTTTTCTGGGGGCAACTGCCGGAAACAGCAGTTCATGGTGAAACCATGCCCTCTTTGAACTCCAACTGCTCCTTCATACTTTAAGCTAGACACTCCATTTAAACTTTAAACGAGTCACCACTTTTAGGACTGCATCACCTTAATTCAGCTTTAATTTATCTTTTACTGTTCACAGTTTAAGTTTTATGCTTTTTTCAGCCTTTATAATAGGACCCTATGGAGCCAGCCTTGAGTGTGTCTCACCCTAGCAGGCTGTACTTTTGACTAAATTCACACATTTTAAAACGGCGACAGTTCACACAACTTTAACACTATTATACATCAGACCCTGAGCTACTTCTGCTAACACTCAGTCAAAATATAAGCAATGTGATGTAGCCTATAGTTTTTGAGATATCAACATTTTTTGATACCCCCATCTGCCTTGAACTCCTATGAAAGTTGGTGCCACAATGGATCGGCCGGAGGGACGACTGACTCTGATTGGTCTGAACCAACCAATCATCACTCCTCCCCATACCTCTGTATTCTTCCTGCATTTCACTGTATCACCCAGTGATTGCAGAATCCAAAAATAGAGAAAGCAGAGATTGTGGACTTGGCTGTGGACTATCTTCAAATGTGGACAGACAGGAAGAGCAATGGTTGGTCAATCAAAATAAATGATCAATAGATTGTGAATCATTTCTAAAAACATCCCATTTCTGAAACAACAAATCAGTAGAAGCAATGAAACCAGGGAGGGAATAAGTCTTTCCCTGCTCAGTCCTTCCTCAGTGGGACAGTCTCCTCTTTGATGTCCTCCTTGGAGATGATACAGATCCGAAGAGCGTCTCCAGTGTTCACATCTCTTTCTGTGGCCGAGATGAAGACTTCTTTGACCAGCTGGGTCGTCTTTTCCCGAGTCAGAGGAACGTGCCGCACACCCTCCATGTTCTTCAAACCAATCTGGTTGTCTAGTAGTGGTTGAAGCATGGCACTGGCCGATCCTCCAGCCTTGTAGGTGTCTCTCTGGTAGGAGCCCACCGGGTCAAAACTGTACACTGCTCCCTTGCCCTCCTCATCCAGTCCTCCAATGATGTTAGATATAGTAGGGGAAGAACCTCCTGCCGTACAGGATGGTGGACAACATGGCTCCTATGGTCATTATCTTGTTGTTGGAGTGTTTGTGTTTGTGTTTGTACATCTTTACTCTGGCTTCAATGATTTTAGTCAGGGTCAGAGAGTCACCATGGCAACCACTGCAGCCAATGACAGTGGTGTCTGTCAGCTTGTAGTGACGGCTGTGAATGGAATAGCCTTCACTGAGAGGCGTGTCTGAGGCTACGATGGCAAAGTCTATCCGGCAACAGCAAGGACAGTCCCTCTGTTGAAAGCGTATGGTGAAAACCGTTGCTCTACCGGCACGGTGTAATTATATTCTTTCATCCTCCCGTTATCTCCGTAAACTTGCGTTTGTTCTCACAAAAGCCCAGCAGTGTTCAATTTGGTATATTTACAAAAGGTGGCTGTTCTGTTTGGTGAACCTCCACTTGGTGAACCTCCAGGGGGAGGTGCGCCGCTTCGTGGGCCTGTCTTCAATGGGGAAGAGCTCCCTCAGCGGGCCACGGTGGGCCTTAGTTTTGGCCTCTGTGCTGCTCCTGCAGTTGGAGAAATGAAACCAAGGATGAGATCATGGTGACACTAACAAGAACACTTTAGACACTCAACAATTGAGCCAAGATAGCCTGATAACACACTTCAGACTACACCAAATACATAAAGAAGCTCTGTCTGATGGCATTTATTCGTTTCTGACTCTGGGAAAGTGACAACAACTGTCAAATTATCTAAAACTACACTGTCTCTGAGCTATTAACCAAATCACACACATTTAGACTATACTATGTGATCTCCTATTGATAACTAATGTAAAATGTCATCTTTTTTCCCTCTGATTCACTGAGCCTCCCGTGAAACTGCTTGGAGTCCCCCTGGGGAGGCCCACCTCCCACTTTGAAAACCTCTGTATTCGAGTGTTCTCTTGGAGTAAGTTTCTGTCCCATTTCAAAAGTCACATTGTTCCAGACCTTAACTCCCTGACTGGATTTAAAGATTTGGGGTCAGAGTTCAATATAATTGTTAGCTAAGCCAGAGGTTCTCAAATGTTTTTCTGCCAAGGACCACTTACAAGATAGAAAATATACCGGGGACCCCCTCATTCTGATTTGTGATTTTGGGCTAAGCTTGTTTCCACGGTAACGCGCTTGACTTTTAAATTGATAGGTTTGTTAGATTAGAATATAATCAATAAACAATTTTAGATTTAAAGCATACCATATTTTCGTTGAACTATGAAGCTTTTGTAAAAAGAAAAAAAAAAAATATATATATATATATATCTTTTCCTGGAAACTTTTCACGGACCACCTGGCAAAGTGCCACGGACCCCTGGGGGTCTCCGGACCCCCATTTGAGAACCACTGAGCTAAGCTATATCACGTTATGGCTGAAGAATAGCTATACTTCAACGACAACAATTTCAGATCACAAAAGTTCAGATCATTTATAATATGGAATCCCCCTTGATAGGGCCAAAAGTATCCACAAGTATGATGGAAAATAAATGGTAATGTAGTCAAGTTAAAATAAGGGCATCATATGAAGCAGGAAATGTTTGATCTTAGTCTAAACAACTTGCAGTTAAGACTCATATTTAAAATACAGAATATATGCAATATTTATTTATGTTGTATGGAGATGGAAAAAAGAATGGTGGATGAATGGCTCTGGTGCGTATGCCTAAACAGGAAGTGGGTGTGACTTTGTCTCTATTCTTTATGGACTAAAAAAACGGGAGGGGAGGCAATTACACTTTTTGTAGGTCTTACATTACCTTGTGGCGTTATGCTGCTCCAGCTTCTTCTCTACGTCCACCTTGTTCTCGTGATTCTCCTTGTTCTCTAGGTTGCGATCGATCTCACGACGCAGCTCTGAAATCTGCACAACACCAAAAAGGACAGATGGCTTAGTGTGAGAGTATTACAGACATAACACAGAATAATAGCGAAGGCGCAGCAGGCTCAGGCCTTATCACAGCAAACTATATTTGCTGCAGTGATCAATCAAGCTGCAGGCTAGGTTATTGTCTAAATTGTTCTAATGTCAACAATGAGTGAAATGAGTTGTGTTGTGTTAAACTCACCTGTTTTTCTGTTTCTCTGGAGAGTTGAGTGTACCCTGTGATGTATTTCAGAGCTTTTTCCTTCAAAGAGCTGATCTCATCGTCGTTCTCCTTCAACTCCCAAGACAGCATCTGTTTTGAAGTGAGCTCATGATTAGCAACTGGTCAATCAAACATACTTTAAATACTGTTCAATAACAAAATAAAGGTTGTTGTCTCCATCTACCTTGTTCTGGTATTTGGCCTCCTCCAGTGCTTTTGTCAACTTCTCATTGACCTCATTTGCCTGGATGAGCCCTTCATATAGCTCCATATTGTTGGCCTCCAATCGGCTAAGCTCGCTCTGCTTCTTAGCACAAACACAGAATACATCAAGAAGAAAAACACATTAGCATCTTATCAATATCAGCAAGTATGTTTAGTGACACAGCTTTCATTGGTCATTGCTCATTAGGGCCCTACAGTGGTTTTCTCCTCCAGAGGTGACTGGACAGGACTACCTCATCAAATTACTCAGTAAAGTCATGCAGGGCTTAGCCCTGGGGTTGAGATGGTCCACAAGATACTTCTTCAGGATAGGGATGTAGCTTCAGTATTTCCATCTCTTTTTCTGTGAGCATGTGTCTTATAGGACGAATCAGCGTGACGTCACTTGCCACCCAGAAATGCGGAACGGCAGTTATTCGTATGAGTTGTTTGTATTCAATGTGTGTTTCTCATGTTTCAAAGCAGTACCAACCTGTGCTTTCAAAGTCTGCCTCAAAAGGTTCTCCTCATTGAGATGTTTCTCAGCCTCTAGCGAGCGTTGCAGGTCAGCCACCTATTATTGACAATCAACAATGAAGTAGTTGGAGATATGCACAAGAGAGAAATGTCAAACTTCAAAGTGTGTTGTGTTCAGTGGGGACTGTGTGTGTGAGATCACGCTCACCTGTGCCTTGTAATCCTCGATCTCTTCAGCATGCTCCTGCTCATTTGTATTCAACAGGTCCTGCCAGTCTTGGATCTCCTGGCACAGCAGGGCTGACTGCTCAGAGCCTGTGTTGTCAGACACAAGTGGGGCGGTGAGAAAGCGGTCCATTCCCAAAGACCAACAGTTTTGTGGGTTGTCATCCGCCACGTCCAGGAGTCTGTCGTCCTCGTCATCGTTCAGAGAGCAGGTGCTCAGACACACAAGGCTGTCATCAGAAATCTCCATGGGCTGCATGGGAGGCGGGGAGAGCTGGACAGGGAGGAACACAAGTGGGTTGGACTCAGACAAAAAAACCTTCTGGACCCGGGTCACAACTTTGTGACCTTTTGAGATTTTCTCCCCAATTGACTGTGCTTTGCCAATTTTCCCTGCTGTTCCAGTCGTTACTCCACCCCCCTCTGCCAATCGAGGAAGAGTTGTAGACTAGCACATGCTTCCTCCTATACATGTGGGGGCGCTTCTTTTCACCCGACAGCCGGCAGGACATAGCACGTGGGAGGATCACGCTATCCCCCCCAGTTCCTCTCCCCCCCAAACAGGCGCCCCAACCGACCAGAGGAGGCATCAGTGCAGTGACTAGGACTCATAACCCACAGGCTTCCCCGGCTTCCCACCCGCAGACACGGCCAATTGTGTCTGTAT